>NW_019641711.1:441645-555432 GCF_000599845.2 Trichogramma pretiosum | reverse complement strand
CCGACCATCGGTGGCCCCAGGAGCAGTCGAAGGCGGCTCTACGCGAATGTCGTCGACTCGATCCTCCTCTACGGCGCCGTTAGAAATAAAAATTTTAAATAAAATTGTTTTTTTTTGTAAATTGAAAAATAAAATAGAGTCTTTTTTCTTGATACAGAATAAAAATAGAAGATTATAATCCTATGAATTTTTCTTTGGTGAAAAAAGGAGAGGGCGAACCTCGAGTTGGTACGCTGAAGCTACCAACGTCTGGGGGCGGGGGATGTGACAGTCATGTAACGCTATCACATGCCTCTCCGTTCTCTAGCACGCAGTCCCACTGTGATGGGAAGCAGACACTACGTGTATCTGGCGCAGCAGCTGCAGTGACGCGCGTGTATGTAAGTGTGTGTGTGCAAGAGAGAGTTCACGTGTCAACGCACGCGGAATTGCCTGACTCTTTCTCCCTTACGGAGCAAGGGCCGACTAATTGGTCACGTGACCAATTAGAGCGTCTTACGAGCGCGTGAAACGAGTGAAGACGAGAGATACTCGGTGGTCGCGAGAGAGTAAGCATCGTGCGCGTTGCTCCGAATTCGACCGTTGCGAAACGGAGGCTTTTTGAGGTCTTGCCACCGCCGCACGATGAATGCGTGGACTCGAACTGGGCCGTTTACGCGAAAAATAAAGGGGAAAGGAAAGGCAACACTGGGTGAAATAAATAAAACTTCATATCAATTTTCTTTTTTTTGAAATAATAGAGTCAAATATTTATTATAAAGAAGTGGCGACTTATCCGGCTTTTTATATCACTCGCATACGCACTCACACACACACCTTACAAATAATGTAACCGTACCAAATAAGTTCAACGGCGACAATCCGGCTTTGGCGTAGTAGCTCTCGGCTGGGCTCTGGTCTGGCTTGGGTCGAAACGGTGCTTAGCACTAGTGGATGTTGCGTGAAGTGGACCATACTTCTCTGTCAGTAGCTGCTCGACACAATCACAGTGTCACACCGTGTCGCGAGATAATAATTACGATTTAACGCGGCAAGTGCGTGACACGAGATTCCCACGACTTGCGCGGGCGTATATTCGACGCGGGTCGATCGGGCACGGATCGTTGCAATCGCGAGAAGTATTTCCGACGTGTTGCATTGTGAATTTAGAGTCACGTTATCGTTTGACGATTGCGACTTCGTGAACTGTGCGAATCAGCAGCAGCCCACATGAACGAGAGAGTTAAGCCAGCTGCACTTACTGCGAGCGGCCATTAACGGCATTCAACACCTGTAAGTACCTCTCGAGTACTCTACCTTTCCGGCGTGTGCAATCGCGTCTCAGTGTGATTGAGTGAGTGTGCGATTGCGCTGCTGCGTTCGCTATTTAAAGGTGCATTTAATAAATACTGTATTACTTTGCCTATTTCAATTTCTGTTATATTATTTCGGCAACCCCCTTCCTATTTTTGAATTACATCCTAGGTTGGACCACGACGCCGCCGCGATCGGTGTGAATTGTCGCACCGAGTATTGAGCCATCCAGCGATCAGCGCGAGGACGCGCATGGCCTAGGATCCATCACTAGAAATAGTATCGGTCACGGAAACCGTTACAAATTATATGTTGCCCTATCTCGGTGTAAAAATTATGATAAAATTTTCATTCAAAATAATTCTGAAAACTGCGATATTATTGAAAATGTACGGAAAGAAATTTTTAAGTTGTAACTGAAATAGAAGAAAATTAGACAATACCCCAGTTTACTATAACATTTTTTTTCAAAATAACTATACCAAATTCTTTGGTCAGCTAATAAAGATACTGCACAAAAAAAATATAAAAAATAAAATTGCAGATATTGAGTTTGATGATCGAATTATCTTTATGGGAAAAAAATGTGTAACCTCGCTAATAGCAGAAAATTGAATGTTGCTTATGTCTTGGATGTAATGTCGAACGGTACTTTACACAAAACAATACTTCAGTCTGCTGAAAAAGCGACTCAAAAAAATAAATACATGAAACTGCTTCAGTCTGCTAATACAGTGACTTATAAGGGGGTTTTTGGGCGTCTCAAATAATTATAACAAATTATTCTGTTAGGTAAAATTAGAAATTGAAAGATAATAATTTATTGAATTGTATAAAATAAGATGCTAGTTCGTTGGTTTGTAACAGTAAGGGCGCCACCACGTGAAACGCGGCACGTGGACCGAAAAATACAAATAATAAGTTAATAATAATTAAGTGATATTATTCTGATGACTGGTTTTCGTCTTTATTCGTATTCAATCTTTTTTTCGTCTTCAATTTTACAATTAATTATTCGTCTAGCTTAGTGAGAGCAATAAACACTCGCGAAAAAGTCTCGGGGGGACGGGGGGTCACGGGGGGAAAGATTCTACTAATCGCGCGAAAGAGAGCTCGTATTCTTACACGTCTAGGTTACTTAAATTAGCTTACGATAAATCTTCTCTCTTCGTCGACAAGTTCTGGTGGCCGGCTTCTCCAGGAAGTTGGGCGTCGTCACCAGGGATGCTGCGAAGATGGAGACACACTTTTCAAGATCCTTTGCACGTTTTATTTTTTTGCTTTCTTTCTTTCTTTAACACGACACGATTCGCACATGCGTTGCGTATTAGCAGACTTGCTGTAATGGCTGACTTCTACGTGGTCGTGCTCGTCGTTTTCACGTGTCGTCTGAAGCGACACACGAGCGCCAATCGATTATTGATCGATAGGTCGATGATTCTCGTCTGCTCATTTCACGTGTCGGCGCTGTGGGTTTCTGTCTAGTACGTGTTCGTTGTTAATTTCGTCTGCTGCTGGATGTATTTGCTATCTCAATGGACTGTCTCGTAATCGTACGTATGGTGCGAGTTTACGTAGGTAGCAATTCAGATGTTTAGCCTGCGATTTTTCTCGACCGGGGTGCGGGTGTCGAACTAACCTGTCACCTGTCAAGTTATGTTGATGTTTAGTGACCTCCTTTCTCATATCGTTCTGTATTGTATACGTCTGGTGATAAGTGTCTCGTCGTCTTGATCTGATCTTGTCGCTTTGCTTCTCTCTCTTCTCCCGGTTTCAGGTGCTAAAGTGTATGTGGGAAAACATGAACGTGTGATAGGGGCATGATGTACAGAGTTCGTCTCGTCGTCATAGCTTATTTCTACGCATGAGCTCAAGAGTGACTTTCATCGACTTGTAGGGCATCAAGTATGCCGCTACAGACTATACAAAATTAATAACATACATTAGGCAGTACTGTAGTTTGCTAATAAAGCGACTGACGATAAAGAATTAAACAAAACAATTAGCAATTACACGAAACAATTTTTGTCTAGCATGATAATTCAATTATCGAAAAGAGCGTATCGCACAACTAATAGCAAATTGAGCATACACAAATAGGTTTAGTGGTGGATATAAAAAAAAACCTTTTCGGAACAGTCGATTAGGCCTTTAAATTATTTTTTTCTTAACTATATATTTTTTTCTAAATAACAACAAAGTACCTGACAAAAAAATTATAATTTGAAGGTGTTTTGTAGCCTGTGAAGGGGTAGGTAGATGGAAATACTTACTCACTTCACTTTCTGTATGTTAATAATCACTTTTATTTATTAATCAAGGTTGAATAGTTTGCTATTATTTCTAACTGTGATCTAACTTTACTTTTACTGAATCAAGAATAGTTTTTAAGTGTAATCAAAAGTAATTTAAGGCGTCGAGCGCTGGCAAGAATTAGGGGATTATCGATCTGTTGACTGTGCACAAGGCAACGAGAGAACAGAGAGTGGCGATCATCGCTCGTGTCGCAACGTGTCGGCCGGCGTCGCGCTGGACCGCACATCGACGAGACACGGAGTAGGGGAAGGGGCAACTGAAAGAGTGATGCCGCGCTATACCCAACACTCCCTCCCGTGGTATCATCCCTTCTATCAGTTGGTTCCTGAAACAGACAAGAAAAATTATTCTAACTTAAAATTCAAAATCTCCTCAGCTAACTTATTGTGTAGCTTGAGAGATAGCGGTTTGGTAAAAATATCAGCTAACTGATCTTTCGAGCATATCCAGCTTATTTTAACTAATTCTTTGGAAACGCACTCTCTAACATAATGGTATCTAATTTCCACTACATGTCTAAGTTTATTTCTACATCCTACCAGAGCGCTGGCCTCGGCAGCTTTATTATCGCAATGCAACACCATCGGGGTAAATTTACGTTCTAACATAAGTTCTATCGATTGATGCAGTCCTATCAATTCTTGACATGCAAGACTCATTGCTACATACTCAGCCTCACAAGTAGACAGTGATACGAAGGGCAATTTCTTGGTTTTTCACGATATTGCGTCGCCAAACAGTTTGACGACATATCCGCTTGTAGTCAGAGAATCCTTGCAATCAGCAAAGCTTGCATCTGAGTAACCTTCTAGCGAATCGAGCTTTCCTGTGAATATCAGTCCAACATTTTTCGTATGGGCTGCCTTCCATTCAACATCTGTAAGATTTGTTTGATGTCGGCTCAAAACATTTACTGCATACGAGATATCAGGACGAACGGTTCCAGCTAGATAAAGTAATGAACCGACAAGAGCACGATATGAGCAATTTTCACTGTTCACTTCTCGCAACTCTTTATGTCCTTCCTCTCGAGCTTTTCTCTCTCGGTTAGCAACTTGATTCGTAATCATTGGGGTTTGCTGGGTATGCATTTCACTGTAGCCGAACCTATGTAGCAGTTTGATAATATAATCTTCTAGCGTAAGCGATAACGTGCGATTTTTACGATCTCTAGTAATTTCTATCCCAAGGAAGGTTCGAGGAGCGCCTAAATCGGTCATTTTAAATTCTAACATTAAAGAGGTTTTAGTTGCATGCATTTTCTCACTGTCATTGCTCGCTATAAGCATATCGTCTACATACAGTAGCAATAACAGGAATTTCTTGTTTTCTCTCCAAGTAAAGAGACAGGGTTCACTGGCGTGGGTAGTCAGGCCGAGTTTCCTCGCTACTTGTGTAAATTTTTCATTCCATCTTTTCAGGCTAACTTTCAAACCGTAAAGTGCTCGCTCCAGCTTACAAATTTTATTCTTTCTAACTTCATCAGAGCAATTTATACCCTCGGGAATTTCCATGAAAACTTCACTTTCTAGCGTGCCATTTAAAACTGCGGTTTTCACATCTATCTGACAGACTTCCAAGTCTAACTTATTGATAATAGCGAATGTAGCTCGAATGATTTGCATACGAGACACCGGAGCATATGTTTCATCAAGCTCATAATCATTTTGATCTTTGAAACCTCTGCATACGAGTCGAGCTTTGTGCTTTATTTCCCCATTTACTCCGAGTTTACGTTTGAGCACCCACCTGGAGTCAATAATGTTGGGTCGTTTTCCTTTCGAGCTTACTGGTCGATCTACTATTGTCCAGACTTGATTTCATTTCATTTTCCAGACTTGATTTTCATTCATTGCATCAAGTTCCGACTCAATTGCTTCTAGCCAATGTGCACGTTCTTTGGACGACATAGCTTCTCTAAAAGACGCTGGTTCTTTTAGAATTTTCGTGACAAGTGCTCGAACGTTATCACTTTCCGACCAATTTCCTTTGAATTCTGTTGGATCAGTGTCTGTCTCTAGCAAATCATTATGCATCGTCGAGAGGATCTCGGGAGGACAACCTGCAAGTTGCTTCTCTCCCTCCGTTTCAGTCAGCTCATCATTTATCTTGTCAAACTTTACAAACCAGCTGTCTTTATTAATATCCAACATAGGGTTTCTCCAATCAAGCACTTCCTTGTTATCGTATTTATCACCATACACTAGCTTTTCATTGAATCTAACATCTCGACTTTCATAGTATTTTCCTTCCTCCGGTCTGTACAGTATATACCCAGTAGGAGTGTATCCAACAAAAATTACTCGCTTGCCTATCGGGGAAAACTTAGTACCTTGATGCCTTTGGACTTTCATGTAAGCCAAGCAGCCAAATCTTTTGATCTGATTGAGGTTTAGCTTACAGTCAGGACTGAATTTTAGTAAAGGTGCAATCATTTCATTCGAGCTGTGAGGGGTCCTATTGTAAACAAATGTTGCAGCATTTAATGCTAGGTCCCACATATTTGCCGGAAGGCATGAATCAAACATAAACGATCTGACTTTACGTTGAATAGTTTGATTGAAACGTTCGGCAGTGCCGTTATGCTCTGGTGTGTTAGGACAGGCCAATTGGAGTTCAGCTCCATATTTTGCTAAGACTGAACGAGTTTTATTTCCCGTAAATTCAGTACCTTGGTCACACCTAAGGTAGCAAAATTTCTCGTCGCGTCCTAACAAGTTTCTAGCACTGATTATAAATGAGTCGAGGCATTCGCTCGAATCAGATTTGTTTTTCATAGGGTATGCAATGGCTAGCCGAGAAAAATCATCTATAAAGACTGAAACGAAACGGTATCTTTTTGGGTGACTGGCAGGACTTATAGGACCCATGACATCAGCGTGTACGGTTTCAAGTGGCCTTGAAGCTCGTTTTCTAACAGATTTAAATGGCAATTTGTTGAACTTTGACACCGTACATACCTCACATTCTAGCTGTGCACTATCAAACTTTATCTTCGAAAGATCTTGAATATCGGGAAATTGTTTTTGAAATTCCTCAAGATATTTCAAAGATGCGTGTCCTAGTCTAACATGCCACAAAAGAGCTTTGTTTTCGGACAGAACATTGAGTTGTCTAGCATCACCAATCGTCTCATTTCCTGAGCTGTCGGTATCTCGCAAAACAGTAATTTTTCGATCTTTCAAGGTATGTTCGAAGTCGGGCATCGTCAAGCACGGCTCGACGCCGATCGAACTCCGATCAACCTCGGTGTACTCGCATAAGTTTGGATCTGATCCACTGAGAGTTGATTCCTTTTCCACATTATCAATCATTTCAACGTCTCGAGCTATCGTATTATTTTGTGAATTCTCTGAAGAATTTGATCTAACAGTAGTTTTTTACGGGCTCAGTGTTGTATTCGCGTTTTCTCGTGGACAGATAAGTGCGAATCTTATTCTTTCTAGCTAGTCTGTTTTGGGATTTGTAGTCAGTTTCGAGCTCAACTATCCAATAGGGTCTTTCATAAATACCGGACATGAATATTTGATTCGATAGGGGGTCAAAGATGTCAATGCGCTCATTGTCTAGAAAAATCGTCATCCCCTGGTCCACAAATCGTCGGAGTGATAACAAATTTTCCGACAATGAGCTGGCGCATATGACCTCATCCAACATGTAGTTTTTCTCGCTTTGAGACGCGGCCACGGTTCCCACTCCCTCCGATCTGAATGAAGCGGCTTCATCTTTATTGGCGCATGTGATCTTAAAGTCAGCATCGGTATCAAGCGATTTAAAGATCAGTCTAGAATTGGTCATATGTTCGGTAGCTCCCGAGTCAGCAATGAACCTAGTCAAACTACCACTACTACTCCTACGACAACTACCATCTAGTTTTGTCGACAAACAAGCAAGTTTATTGGTTAAAATTGACGTATTTTTACCTTGGGACGATGACGAACTTGATTTCGAGCTACTGTTTGATTTTTGAGGCTTATCATTCTTGTCACCTTTTGCCTTTTCAAATCTAGCTCTCTTGTTCTGTTGGGGTTTGTCGTCACTTCTAGCTTTCCTCTTGTAATTATTTTTAGTAAATCCACCACCTCTATTATCAGATTTTGAGTCATTACCTTTTTTCTTGAAGGCGCTGATCTGTGCATCACTGTAGGGGCAGTCGGGAGATACATGTCCTTCGTATCTCCTACAGCGATAACACATGGGGCCATTCCGGGTACAATCCTTGGACAGGTGACCCTTGTTGCCACAGGTATAGCAGGCTTTTTCGCCGGGTCTGGACTGGACCTTGACGTTCGCAGCTGACGGTACCTCGAGCTTCTGACCTTCCAACTTTTCTAGCTTCGCAGATTCCTGTTGAGTAATGTATTCTTTCAATTGAGGGATCGATAATAATTTTCCAGTCGAAAATTTGTGCAGACATTGCGTATCTCTAACTTGCGGTATGGCATGAACTATCGCATCGAATAAGGCATCCCTTACTTCGTCCTCAGAAAGCTCGTGTACACCTGGACTTCTATTGAACGTCATAACTAAATTATCAAATCTATCCCAGAAAGCCGAGGCTTTTTCCTTACTTGGATTATATCTAATATTGTACAGGCGCTTTCGAAGGACTGAAGGAGTGATGGCCGTTTCGTTTAGTTTTAGTTCTTTTATTTTTTCTAGCAGTTTGACAGGATCTCGCAGATGCGACACTTTAGAGTAATAAGAGATATCGATTCTGTTTATGATTAAATCTCTTACCCTAATTTTATCCTTTTCTAGCTGTTCTTCCGAGAGATTTTTCTCTCGACCGTTTACAGGATCAATAACGTACAGTAGGTCGCACAGAGTGAGCTCAGAGGAGAGAAAATCATAAAATATTTCGTAGCTGACTTCATTGGTCAATTTATAGCTTCTCTTGCTTGAGCTCTCTCCATTCGACACTTGAATCTGTATTTTATCAGATACATCTAGCCTGCTCGAATTGTCTCTGTAACGGTTCATTTCTTCTCTAATTGTCTGCGAAATCATGTCTCTGCTTACACCTTGAAAATGATCAGGATCTCTTACCGATATTTCAGGATTCTCTCCTTCCAACTTGTTGCATCGATCATTCAGCATGTCTAACTTGTGCATCACCTGCTCCGAAAAAGCGGTGAACTTTTCATACATGAAGTGCGAAAGTTCTCTGGCCACAGTCGAGTCATTGGTGCTTTTTTTTTAATTTAGCTCTAGCATCTTCATTTTCCTTTTCTAGCGCTGAATTGAAATCAAGGATTTTAGATTTAACGTTACTGTTCGAGCATTTTAAAGTAATTGACTCTTTGATGCGAGGTGTGGATTTACCGGCAATTCTAGCATTCAGCTGGTTCGTCATCTCTTCCAGCTCTTTCGACTGATCCGTAGGTTCAGGTTTGTCACCTGACTTCTCTGGGTTATTTACGGCGTCGACCGAGTTCACCTTTGGCTGTTGTTCGTCATGCTTGGTCTCTGTCAAGTCGGCGTTGTCACTCTGACGCTGATCGGAGTTTGTCGAAGCGATGGATGCAGCTATAACTCGTCTGGTCTCGTCGGAGATTTCCGACACCTGATGTCTTGCCCCAGACTCGGTGCAGACGAACACCGTCTCTCCGTCGATTTCCAGAGAAATTGATTCCTCGCCGATGTTGAAGTTTTCGAGCTAAGTCAGGATGAAGACTTGAAGTGTCCTCTCATCTATAATGGTAACGGCCAAATAATTAGTTTTAATTCATTGCTCTATCCAGCTGTCATCTATCATGTACGCATTCTAACTAAACTCATGTATTTCACGATATATAGTTAAATAAAAAAAACACTTGCATGTCTCGGAACACACGATAACATGCAATTCACATACACTCATAAAATACATATCCGTTTCGCGTATTAATTTTGTGTTGTATCACATCGTCTAGCGTTCACATAATTCGTTTGCTTGTACACGTGTTTCGGAACGCACGATTGTACACGCGCAGCAAACGAAGCTACTCACACCGTCCTGCACACATACACACGTAACGTGTCGTGACAGTTCTCGTGATACGTACGAGAGTACGCACCACGCGAGCGCGTATATGACGTGAATGCGTATACACGCTCCACGCACAGCAAATCGCACTCGCAGCAGTATACACGGGACACACGTGAATATACGTCGACGCGAGTTGCGGCCCAGTGCCTATACACACACGCACACACACAATTTCAATTCTGGCAGTGGGCTCGACTACGAGTCGCAACACACCTCGATCGGCGCCGCCTATCGGTCAATCGTCCAACTATACAACGACCGGCACTCGTGCTCGCGCGCGCGTGTGACTTTCCAAGAATTTTGAACGTTCGAGCGATCTTCAAAACAAACGAACGCGCGATCGTGCATCGACTCGTTTTGTCGTCTGTGCGAATGTATGTGAAAATGGCCGATATCGATGTTCGCCTTTTCTTTACGCACTACCGTTTTTCATGCACTCTATGAAATTTTTACAAGACTTACCTCTTGTGGTTGAGAAAACCTTTCTCAACTTGGAGCCTTCCATTTTTCCAACTGTAAAAGAAAGACCGATCAATTCTAGCTTCGTTTCACTGTTGCCGCTGCAACGAACACAATTGCCACACAACAGATTATTAACTTTCACTAAACCGCCCTTCCAGCAAGCAAAAAAACACAAAATAAAGGTTTCAATCCCGTAGTCGCGCAGTGGAAGCGTGCTGGGCCCATAACCTGAAGGTGTTTTATTGCCTGTGAAGGGGTAGGTAGATGGAAATAATTACTCACTTCACTTTCTGTATGTTAATAATCACTTTTATTTATTAATCAAGGTTGAATAGTTTGTTATTATTTCTAACTGTGATCTAACTTTACTTTTACTGAATCAAGAATAGTTTTTAAGTGTAATCAAAAGTAATTTAAGGCGTCGAGCGCTGGCAAGAATTAGGGGATTATCGATCTATTGACTGTGCACAAGGCAACGAGAGAACAGAGAGTGACGATCGCTCGTGTCGCAACGTGTCGGCCGGCGTCGCGCGGACCGCACATCAACGAGACACGGATTAGGGGAAGGGGCAACTGAAAGAGTGATGCCGCGCTATACCCAACACTTTTTCTATTATAAGTATTCTTGAAACAACTTTTTTTTCAATATGGGATAAAATTTTTTTATTGAAATCTACAAAATAAATAAAATGATTGTTCTGAATTAAACACAATTAAAAATAAATTCACTGTACATACTTTCTATTGCCTTAATTAATCTTGAACAAAATTCTTCGGTTACTGCTGAAACTGACAAATTACATTCTTCTGGAGAAGAGATTTTCTGCATTCCAATGTCATTCAGCTGCTGTCCTTTATTAGGAGCATCATCAAAAAAAGTCTGATTATAATAGGGCTGTGCGGGACTCGAAAAAACTCGACTCGTCGTGTTCGAGTTTTTTCCTCGAGTTCGAGTCGAGTAAAACTCGAAAAATTGGATACTCACACAGCCCTAGATTATAATCACTTTTGTAGCTAGGTCAGAATCCAGACTCGACGATGACTTTCTCCGGGAAGTCGCGATGTTTTCAAATAATTATTATCGTCAAGACGTATTTTTCAAATTTTTTACGTGTATTATAAGCATACTTATATAAATAATATAATAATCCGAAATCCCATGAACTCTTGTTTTTTAAAAGAACATTTATAACCAAGTATGTCCGTCTTACCCTCATATTTTTGTGCTACCATATGTTTCTAAACTATTCAATTGGTAATTTCAACTCGTAAACGATAATCAATTTCTTGGCTATGATATTATTGAAATCAAATAAATTCCGTCAAGTATTGAACAAACTAACAATTTTTTATTTTAAACTTTTATCCTACTGAAATGTTTGCAATAGAATAATTCAAAACCGTTGTTATATATTTTTTTAAAGTATAAATAGGGGCAAGTATGACAGTCTGATCATTTTGATTTAAACCTATATTTAAAATCCTTTCCTTTTCAAATTGTTGAAACTCACAATCTCAATCCAACATTGATTAATTACTTAACTATGATAGTAATGAAATCAAATATATTAAGACAAGTACTCACATAGAGTAATATTTTCATTTCTCAAACGATAACGACAATGCAAAGTTTGTAATAGAATGATTCAATAAAATAATTAATTAATATAATTGTTAAAATTCATAGTAACTACTGCTTGTAATAGGTCTATTAATCACTAGTAGAGGTATGTAAAAAATCTTACTTATGACTCTACTTGCCCGGCCGTCTCCATAATATTATATTATAATTATTTTATATTTTGTAACAAGGGTGCGAAGCAGTGGACTCATCCGGGAGTTGTTTTCACCTAATCGTAGCGAGAACAAATTTATATCTAAGAAATCCATATAATCTAATCGATCCAACTAGTGTAGCTGTTATTAAGTAACTATGAAAGCAAAGAAGCTTGAGTAATCTAGCTTATGAAATACTATAATCCCTCGTTTTGTCAAAAAAACCTTACTGCACCGGTATAGAAATATACTATTTTTTTAAAAGAACAAATATTGAAATTTGTGAGAGATTGCTTGTGTTGTACGACTGCGCAAAAGGATGCTCAACCTTAACGAGCCCATGAAAGTATGATCAGAGTCATTACAAAGCTCACGAGAAAATATGAATTTTCTTGAACGACGATGGATTAACTCCTTTGCACATGATTTGCAAGCATTACCACAACGACGAGGTGGAAATATTCTTTAAAATCTTATACTTGTAAGTACTTATTAATGAATTGAATGACGTAAATAGCTGAAAAGTCTTACGAAAATATTTTTTCATAATACCCCAGCCGAAACTAACCTTTTTCGTCCAGGCGCTCAAAACGAAAAAGTTAAGTTCTGCTAGAGGATTCATAAATTATAGTATACCCACCTATGAAGCAAAAAAGAAAGCCTCAGATCACATGTTCATCAGCCTCGGCTTCGCCTCGGATGATATTTACACGTGCTCCGAGGCTTTCCAGTTTTTTGCTACCTAGGCACGTGATATACTATTCTGCAACTGAGAATTGAGCGTTGAATCGTGAACGTCTATAAGTAAGATATAAACGCGAATATGTAAATTCGAACTAATGCTTTGATAAGCTTACACGAAATTATTGTGAGCCTCTCTTTTAGATTGGGCCAATATACGACTCCGTGTTCGCGTGTGTACACATACACACGTGAGGAATAAGTATACATTATACATATAGAGCAGTCGATACAGAAGCGATTAGGAATCATCGACAATTCAATCGAAGTATCTCTGGCTAGCGTGTACTCGTAAACATCTCGCCAAGCTCCAATGATCTTTAAGTACAAAATATGTACATAATAACACGTAAGGACGTGAGTATTCAGGAACGCTTATTTGCTCGAAATCCTCCTAAAACAGCTCCGTGGAGTATTGCTCGCACACACGCATACATAGAACAGACATACGCCAATCTGCTCTTACCTTCATATATATCTTTTCACCATACGCGCCTGTTTGAGGCTGATTTCGCTACAAGCGTGCTAAATGTATAATCCGCTCGGGGTTGTGCATGTAGCTCTGCTCGTACTATACACTCTGTCCGCATTGAGATCCGTGCGTATCTATATAGTCATGTGGTCAATGTTCATTGCTCGACGGGTTGCCTATATGTATATCTCACGCTGCGTAGCGTGAGATACGTAGCGTACTATTCTTTTTCAGTATTGGAGTAACGTTTTTCTGTATCTGACAATCTTTTGCTAGTAAAAGATATTATTTGGGAATTGTTATCAATGTCAAATTACAAAAGCACAGCTCGTAAAGCTACTGGATTGACGTTAGCCATTAGACGTGTACGCCTTTTCGGATCGAAGTAAGATAAAGTTGGCAAATGTGCCGGGCTCCCTTTTAATTTACGGAAACATTCTTCTTGATCTTTATCCCAATGGAATTTTGACTCGCTTTTAAGTGACGACCGCAGAAAATTCGTTTCCGTGCCCAAGTTTACTGAAAGTTTCCCAAAATACGTGATAAGACCCTGTCAACGTCTATTCCTTGATCAGACAATATGTGGCCAAGAAAAGATAACTCTTTAACTCTATACTTGTATTTTGTGGCATTCCGGGATATATTTTTGTCATCCAAAACTGACAACACTTTCATCAGACAAACATCGTGCTTTTCCATTTCCGATCCAAAGACAATGATATCGTCGAGGAGGTTGAAGGAATTTTTGCATGGCATTAAGTTAATTTCTAGGTTATTTTGGAAGATTTCTACTGCTGAATTTACTCCGAACTTCAATCTCTTGTATCTATAAATACCCTCATATATAAAAACCCGTCATAAATGTAGTTATATAAGGACTATCTTCTTCTAGTTCCATTTGATGGTAGGCATCAGTTAGATCTATTGTGGAAAAATATTTCGTCCTTCGCAGTTTTGCCATAATCGACTCGAATTTTGGTATTGGATAATTTCCTTTCAAAACCGTTTGATTAGCTCTCCTCATTAGAGTGAAGCGAAAAACACATGTTTTTGAAAATCGCTTCGTAATAGTGTACAAAGCTATTCTTTTGACATAAAATGAAAGTCAGCGTAAGCTGATACCTGTCAATTGAGTATTTCCACGCTAAGCAGCGAAAATGTTGTGTTTTTTTACCCTTTTTCGCGATTCTCCGTCTTTTTACCGCATTTAGCGCAAATATACTGATGATCGCCTTCCTAATTGTTTTTACCTATTCGAAGGGATAAAAAATATATTAAAGAATCCGATATATATGTCAGGAATCCAAATTTTGCTTTGGCTATTCCCCCGGGTGCATATTAAGCCATTTTTTCACGAATTTTCCTTTATTTTGCTCTTTTCTTTAATTAGCTGCCAGCAAGTCATTTTTTGACTAAATTGGATTCGGGAGCAACGAAATTCTTCGTTATAAGTGTATTTTTCGAGAGGTTCATGCGGCGAGCGCCTAAGATGGTCTCAAAAAATTCTGAACGAGATAGCAATTATCCATTTTTTAAGCACATTTTATGCCTAAACGACGCATTTTATCATATATTGTGAATTTAATATAAATTAAACAAAACATATTTTTTTAACTAATAAACTTTGGTATTGAAATTTATTTATAGTAATTTTCGATACAAGGGCCATAAGTAACACTTTTTGGCACGGCGTAGTTTAGGGCCCAAACGCAGCGAGGGCCCTAATAGCTGGGCCGAAAAGTGTCCCCTATGGCCCGAGTATCGAACAACATCTTATAGTACTGCGTAAAGTTCACATTTATGCCCCCTTTTCCGATTCATGAGTCGCACTTCTGGTAACGTGAAGTGAGGTTAGCGCACGAGCGCATGCGAGTGTGATGCGAACGCATCGGTGCCAGAATGTGCGACTTATGCCACAGAAAAGCGTGCCATAAATGTGAACTTATGCTAAACAGTGCTATAAAATTAAAATGGATACAAATTTATAACTGTACTGTCGTCGCTTAGGGATTAAAGGAAGGCAAGGCCAAATAATGTGTAACACTTTTACTGTCTTTTCTATTCGGGATCCCGCGTTCAAGTGCCTCGTCACTCGCCACGAAGTCCCTTCCTCGCCACGCTCTCGCGCCCCTCGTGGACTCCGCATACACTAAATCCCTTGTTTATTTTAAATTAAATATTTGTTGTACACATTTGTTTAATTAATTATAAATGGCACATAACATGTGAAAGAAAAGTTACAACTAAATAAGTTCAAATTATAGACTTTGAAAAATAATGATCAATAAAGATATTAGTATAAAATAATTAGAGTTAATAATTTTCTTATTAATTTTCTTGGATCTCGATGGAGTCCTTTTCCACAGGTTGTTTTTCTTCCTCCGCTGCATCTTTTATTGTGTTCCAAACACCGTTTACCCTTTTTAGATGAACAATATTTCGCCGACATTCCTGACCCGTTGTGTCAATTCTCACATGTACATTAGACCGGGTCGTTTTTGCAAAAATTTTTTGTATCACCTGGGCTCATGGCTGAGCTGAAAGTTCAAGGTTTCAGATGAAAAAAGCCGGGCTGCAGAAGTCAAAAAAGTGACCGGAACCGGTGTCGATAGGCTTTTGAAGTTTAAAAACGTGCTTCGGAAATTTAGCAAAATCGCTCTGAAAATGGCAATCATATATTAGATTGCTAACATTGTTCAGAAGGTAAAATTTATGTCGACAAGACGTTTTCTTACGTATTTTTGTGTGTAGAATCGAATTCCCTAGTCAGTTTTGACCTAGGAGGACGATTTCATTGAAAAAAATGCACTTTTTCGATATCTTTATTCTGCGTAAAAAACAAAAAATCGTCTTGTAAACGTTTAAAAATGAACAGAAAAAATTTAGAAAATTTTTTGACACTGCTAAAATTTAGGATTTTTTATGACGAATCCAATGGTATAAATTAGTATACACTTTGAAATTATTTTAATGCAGAAAAATACATCTTTATCCCAAAAAACGACATTACGAAAAATTGAAAAATCGAAAAGTGTATTAGTTTCTTCCAGGAAATGGCTAAGTAGAATCAACTATGGAAAAAATTGCACAAAACTATCTGATAGGTTTTTTTCTCACCTTTCCAACGCCGGTTTCAGAAGTTAAAAATTCGCAAGATTCGCTGAGATACAGCGATTTTTGTACGATACGTTTTTTTAGCTTAAAACTCAATAATTCTGAGCTAACTACATTCATCGAAAAACAAGCTTTTTCGATTGTTGAATCTTAAGCTAAAAAAACGTATCGTACAAAAATCGCTGTATCTCAGCGAATCTTGCGAATTTTTAACTTCTGAAACCGGCGTTGGAAAGGTGAGAAAAAAACCTATCAGATAGTTTTGTGCAATTTTTTCCATAGTTGATTCTACTTAGCCATTTCCTGGAAGAAACTAATACACTTTTCGATTTTTCAATTTTTCGTAATGTCGTTTTTTGGGATAAAGATGTATTTTTCTGCATTAAAATAATTTCAAAGTGTATACTAATTTATACCATTGGATTCGTCATAAAAAATCCTAAATTTTAGCAGTGTCAAAAAATTTTCTAAATTTTTTCTGTTCATTTTTAAACGTTTACAAGACGATTTTTTGTTTTTTACGCAGAATAAAGATATCGAAAAAGTGCATTTTTTTCAATGAAATCGTCCTCCTAGGTCAAAACTGACTAGGGAATTCGATTCTACACACAAAAATACGTAAGAAAACGTCTTGTCGACATAAATTTTACCTTCTGAACAATGTTAGCAATCTAATATATGATTGCCATTTTCAGAGCGATTTTGCTAAATTTCCGAAGCACGTTTTTAAACTTCAAAAGCGTATCGACACCGGTTCCGGTCACTTTTTTGACTTCTGCAGCCCGGCTTTTTTCATCTGAAACCTTGAACTTTCAGCTTAGCCATGAGCCCAGGTGATACAAAAAATTTTTGCAAAAACGACCCGGTCTAATGTACATCTTCCTTATTAACATCCATAACTGTATGAGGTACTGGATCGAAATTCGGTGTCAGTTTATTTGTCTTGAACATATTTTTTACAAATACTTGCTCTCCCACTTGTAGATCTTTGTCAGTAGCGTGTCGCTTTCGGTCCCCATATAATTTACCTTTCTCATCTCTTCATCGTTCGTCCAATTTTTTCCAAAATCAGAAATGGTTGGTAACTTGTCCCTAAATTGTCGTCCATAGAACAGTTCTGACGGTGTTTTTCCGGTAGTTGCCTGAGGAGTGCTATTGTACATCATTAAATAGTCCATAAGATCTGCTTTCCTGTCTTTTTTTTCTATTTGACTAATTTTTAGTCTTTTTAGCACGCTCCTATTTTGGCCTTCTACTTCACCGTTCATCTGTGGCCAGTAGGGAATGGTAGCAAGGTGAACGATGCTACACTGCCTACAAAATTCTGCGAATGTATCACTTTTGAACTGAGGTTCATTGTACGAAGTGATTATTGATGGAAAACCTAATCTGGAAAATATTTCTTTTGAAACTTTAATTGTGTCTTCAGTGGTTGTGCTTCTCATGATTTTTATCTCCTTGTATCTGCAGTAGTAATCAACTACTAAAAAGATGTAATATTTACTTGGTAAGGGCCCCATGAAATCTAATGACACATCCGCCCATGGTGCAACCGGGAGTTCACGTCGTTTCATTGGATTTGGAGGATCTGGTGCAGAAACTAGGGTACGACCCTTACAATTTTTTACTATATTTTCTGCATCTTTATCGATTCCCGACCACCATACTTTTGTCCGCAGACGCCCTTTCATGGCTACTATACCTGGATGACCTTCATGAGCTGCTTTTAGGACCTGTTGTCGCAGATTTTCTGGAATGACTATTTTATTTCCTCTTAAAAGTATTTCATCTTGAAAACACAATTCCGTTTGAAATATTTTATAATTTTGAATTGACTGATACAGGCCTCTTCATACAGGCCTTTTCTGATTAATAGAATCTTCTTGTTTATTCTTGATTCTTGTCGGATTTGGCTCAGCGATACTGCCACAGGTCGGCTGTACTACGATCAGATTGATATAGTTTTCATTGTCGAACGGCTGCTCTTGTTTTATTTTGCACAAACGAGAAAGAGGGTCTGCAATATTTGATTTGCCTGGTTTGTAGATTATTTTATATTGGTATGCTTGTAATCTTAGAACCCATCGTTCAATTCTAGCACATGGCTTGGATTTTTCTCCAAAAATCACTTCTAGTGGCTTATGGTCAGTGATCAGTTCAAATACCTTACCAAACAGATATGTTTTGAAGTGTTCTACAGCCCATACTAAGGCAAAAGCTTCTTTTTCCGTTTGGCAATATCTTTTTTCCCTTAGTAATCGTGTGTATCATCAGCTATTTGCTGCATGGCCCTTTGTTGCATTTATGCATAGTTCTTACTGCATGGCCCTTCAGATTCGTATGAACTTTTTAATGTTATAACCTCTTTCCTCTTGAGCGAAAGAACTACATTTCATTGTGTTTTTACAACTACGTTTGTACATTTACCTGGTGTTTAATGTAGTTTTTCTTTTCATATGTATTGTAACGGGGAACAAACTTAGTTTTAAGGCTGGCCAGCTCACACGTCGTGAAATCAAAAGAGACTATCAATTCCGGGTTACAAAATGATTACTCGTCGAGCCCGTTGCTCGACGAGTTACTTAAGTCCAGTGGTGTCGTTCGTGTGCCGTTGCTTGGTGAGTCATCTGATCGTCGAGACCTCGGGTGGCTGAAAAGGGAGGTCGACTAAAAGGAAGAACTCGCGTTTGACAATTTAAAAAAATGAATAAAGATTCTCGTTGTATTTAAAGTGAATGCTCAGTAATTTTGTACAGTGACTTTTACAATTCTCGCGAAACAAAATGTCGGAAGGGAGGCCGATCGCTCGCTCGCAAATACAATTGATAATCGCTTACTCGCTGTTGTTCGCCGATGACTGGTCGAACTCGCTCGCAGGATCTTAGGTGTAGCGTGGTTCGTCGGGGCCTGGAAGTAGCTTTTCGGCTGGTACAACGATGGCTCAGTATGTTGCAGTGCAGTGTTAACCGGGTCTGGTTCGCGCGTATTTATTCGGAGTATCTCCGGCGGGTTCTCACACACTTCACTGCACGCGATTTACAAAATTACAAATATCGATCGATCGCGGTGTGACTAGTCACGCTGGTGCACGGGTCAAGATTGACTCCTTTCTCTCTCATTCGTCGGCCCTTCTACTCACGCGTGTTCGCTGCTGTCGTCTGCTCGTCGTGCTCTCTGCACGGCGAGCTTCGCGCTGACGGGTCTATTCGCGCCCGCGGTTTTCAATTGAATTTAGAAATTCCATTACAGTATATATCCTCGTCGCCAATTGTACTGTCGTCGCTTAGAGATTAAAGGAAGACAAGGCCAAATAATGTGTAACACTTTTACTGTCTTTTCTATTCGGGATCCAGCGTTCAAGTGCCTCATCACTCGCCACGAAGTCCCTTCCTCGCCGCGCTCTCGCGCCCCTCGTGAACTCCGCATACACTACAATAACCTTTAACAATTTCATATTTTTTGTAACGATTGCGTATAATTTATCATCTTTCCAAATAAAAAAAATGTAAAATTAATTAACGATTTTTTTTTAATTTACATTTTTACAAAATAAAGTCCTTCTTTGTGTTAAATTTTTTCATATTTTCCCTTGATTGTAGAGTCGCTTAAATAACCCGGTTCCTACTTTCTTGTCCGTAAACTTTTGAAGAAGCCTCCGTAACTAATTTGACGAGTCTCTCCACTGCAACAGTATGGCACGGATATTACTCGAATTCCCAATCCAAAAATATATCAGCGTCTGATGATCGGATTGTTAAAATTTCGTCACTTAATTTTTTAAGAACTGGCGCTGAATTGTATGAACCATGATCAATCTATCATAAATTGCTGAATTGTATGAACATGACCAAGCTATCATATTATAACAATGAGAGGCATCGAAATTTATTGCGGGAAGTTTGAAGCATTTTACTTCTTGCGTCTAGCGTTTGTCACACCATCGATAAAAATAAGTAAAGTCCGAAATGGCAATTCATTAAAGTGTAGAAAACGTATTATCCACTGCAATGGCTTATTGATAAGTTTTTCCATACGCCAAATAACACCATTTTTCCAGCCAGTATTTACAGCTATTTCGTCGCAACCAATAATCTCTAAATTTTCAACACCTCCTTTTCAACAAGTAAATTGTGAAGTCCTTCACTGATATGCTGCTCGGAACCTTATTGAGGTACAAAATGACTCAAATATTTTGACCTTGGCTCAATTAAAACGATTATATGCTCTTCTTTTCTTATATTTTTTTTTATATTTATTCCCATTTCTTACCTGACAGAGAGTATTATCTTTTCTGCCATCAAAATAAACGGCCGTTAAATTAAATTCGATCGGTTTTTTGATCAAGTAGTCGTTTAAGTAGTTGGCGTTTTATGAAATTATTTTGAACTAAAATAAATATTAGTTTCAAATAGGACTTAGGAAAAGTATTTTTGCAATCTTTATAGTTTAATTTGAAAGAAAGGCTGCATTAACTTTAGATCAAAACAGCAAGTAAAATGCTACCTTTTACAGCGAGTGATTGTATTTTGATCGCCTAACTGGCAGATGAGAGATGAGAACGGAACTTCAAAAAAACTATTGGATTTTTCAAAATTAAAGCAACTTACAGGGAGAGCTTTTCAGGTGCGGGTCATGGATTTGCTCCAAAATTTTTTTACGGTCTCCTGGTACCCAATACTGAAGCTCCCTATGCTTAGTTTGATCCAATGGGCCTAAGGGCCCATTTTGTAGAGAATTTTCCACATTATAAAAAAATCTTTGTTATTTTCTATATCAAAATAGAAGTACTTAAACGAAAAAATAAGACGATCAAAAGTTTTAAAATTTTTCAAAGAATCTGCTTGAATTTTTTCAGAATTTTTGTGACCATCTATCACTTAATTCAAAAGGCCCAAATGTAACCCTTTTTTTAGTAGATTTTAGGACTTCGTAAAGAGAGTCGTAGATGGTCCCAAAAATTCTACAAAAATTCAAGCAGATTCTTTGAAAAATTTTAAAACTTTTGATCGTCCCATTTTTTCGTTTAAGTACTTCTATTTCGATATAGAAAATAACAAAGATTTTTTTATAATGTGGAAAATCCTCTACAAAATGGGCCCTTAGGCCCATTGGATCAAACTAAGCACAGAGAGCTTCAGTATTGGGTACCAGGAGACCGCAAAAAAATTTTGGAGCAAATCCATGACCCGCACCTGAAAAGCTCTCCTTGTTAGTCCAGTCAAATTTGTTTTGAACGTGAAAAAATTCGCAGCCGGCGTATCTCACCGGGATTCGTTAGAGTTTGATGATAGGAATGAAGTTATAATAAATGCCACAGTTGAGTCGATTGTAATTTAAACAATTGGGCCCTTTAATATTAGGAAAATCGGTTTTTCGGCTACAGATTGAAAACCGTAAATTGTATGAAAAGAAGTTTTGGACAAAAGTAATAGGTCCTTGCAAATTCTTCAATTCGATATATGTAACGTTGAAATCGGTTCATTTGTTTATTAAAAACGCTTCAATTGTCAATAATAATAAAAGGGACTTACAGACATCGTAGGAATACCTAACGAACTCTTGCATTGTTCATTTTTCGAGCGGTAAAAAATAAAAATATATTATTTTTATCATAGATTACAAAAGTAGAAGTTATTAACTTTTGATTTGAGCCCACCTAGGTATTTCTACGATGTTTGTTAGTTCCTTTTATTAATTTATTATTGACAATTGAGGCGTTTCTCAGATAAGTTAATAAAAAAAGGTTTACCTTTTCCGAATCTTGATGTTCGTGGATGGTATTATCGTTCGTGATAGTTTTTTTACCAGATGATAGCTCTTGATTTATAATAACATCAGCTATTTTATATAATTCTCTTCGAAATTTCGTTTTTGAAGCAAAATTCAAGCCTCCGCAGTAGTGGAAAATTTTAATTCCAGGTATTTCGACTGCCTATCAATATAAACAAATGTGGGATTATACAGCAAAACAATTGAAGCATGATAATAGTTTTATTTTAAGAAAACTTTCATAATCTTAAAAAAAAATGAGAATAGTTCACCATATTAGTTAAGGGGACAAATACACCTGTTATGAACTAATAAAGTAGGTCTAATTATTGTAAATAAATATAATATTCATACAGCGGCTACCCGTACAAAGGCATGCGTAAACCGTCTCTTGAATTTATGTGTGAGTGTGCTCGGCTAACATACGCTGACTCGTTAGAGCAGGTCGTATATGTATGTAAGTTTGCGTATGTGTGCAAGGCGCGTACGGAGAAAGCGTGACACGCGGGCGCGCGAGATGAAACCTGTGTCAAATGATGCAAATTCAACGAATATGAGGAATAAAACATAGTTTTACGAGCACTCACGTGTTTCTTCATCACCGGGAGATGACACGCCACTAAGGTCACCGAGCGACCCGATGAAGCGGCTTAATGCTATAAGTAATTAAGATTATTCTATTAATTTTTTCAATTTTGTTGTTTGTGTAGACTCATTCGTTATATCAGTATTCATTATGGATTCTTCCAAAAAATAATCTCTGAATTGTAAATTTTCCTCTTCATCTAGGTATACTTTTCTAATCTCTTCAGTTACTGTTATCCAGATTTTCCTAAATTGATTTCTTTTTGTTATGCTTTTTTTCACTTTTGCGAAAACTTCATGGTTTAATATCAGTGTATGTAATGAGGCTGATTGTATTTCATCAGGCAGGATAAACTTTCTTCCATCTGGAGTTTCAATTGAGGTTATGCAAAGCACATTTGATTTCCCATCTGCACTACCTCTCACTTTGAATTCAAACTTCAACTTTTCCATTGTTTCTATTTTCTTTAAACGTGAATGTTGTTTTATAATATGATAGTTATTTATTTGATTAACGTTGGTCTGGGGTACGATTAGTAAAATAATAAACTGAAAAGTTTCTCTGTAAACATGAGATTATATTATATCATAAAACTATTTACAACTTATTTATAAGATTCATTCAATACCTGTAAACATGAGAAACAAAATTCAATGTTTATTAATTATAATTTTGTCTCTCACAGACTAACAATTACTTTAACAATTACACTTCAACTTATAATGTTGTTCTCAGCTCAATAATTACTTTCCAAGTCACTTGCTCGTATCACGTGTTATCGCTTATCAGTACTCTACCTTATCTACTTGACTAACGCGGTAGAATTCAAATCCTTAAGAAGTATACTTCTTATATGAATATTCTCACAATATGGTCACACAAAAACTTTTGATGGTGTTGTAACGTCCTGCGACGAATAGCCTACGCCAAGGCAACCAGCCAATTCCGCGCTCCGACTTAACGCGCCTACACGCACCGATCCGGCCTACAAGACGCATCGTTGAAATATTCAAACTAAAAAATATTTTAAAATCAAAAAATATATCTCGCTGTCTTACTTGTACATAGTTTGTAACTTGTAGTTCAAGCGTATTACTTACATGCTCGCTTTTCACACCTTTCACCGAGCCATGTGTTCACCGATAAAACCAGATTTCGACATCGAACAATCTCGATCTTTTTTACATGTGGTTCTGATGAACAATGCTTAAGGCAATATTGCTTAAACAAATTATGCCACGATGTAGTTGAAAATTATTACTAAATACTAATTGTTGAGACGATCGATAATAAACTCGACCACTTCCATAGTTAACAGCCGACTCAAGAGCCGCTGGCTTATTACATTACGATGTGTTAAACATTGATTTAAACTATGAAAATGGCCTAGCGTAAATCAATCAAACAAATAATGTTTAGTTAATTAATTATTTACCTTTAGCGATTGTTTGTTATATTTCCGTCGCGTTGGACAGAACTAATCATTATTGTCAATCATGCGTTATCGAATCTATTTTATTTAACTTAAACTTAGATTAAATAAATAGTTGTAATTAGAATTGTTTAAAATGGATTAAGTTCAATTTGTACATGGATGCACAAATATGTTTAGTATGATTAAACGTTAATTCTGAGTTACAAACTCGGTTACAATTAATATTCGTTCATACGATATTTATACAATTATTAATTTCCGCATAACTAAGTATACGTATGCTACCATTATATATAATATTAATATTGATAAATATGAATTAATTAACCATTTTCCTGAGTAACATTATAGCGGAATGTATGAAAATTATTATTAATAATCATTTTTGTAACTAATTATGTATTATGAGGTATCGTTGGAAAGGTAATTTTCCCTACCATTCTAATTCACAACTCCTATATTTTTATTAACAATACTTTTCCAGCCTCCTTCATTTAAACATTTAATTCTCCCATCCTACAACTCCCACCACGAATCTGTCGGCTGGCCCCGCTCGATCGGCCCGACTTTCGTATAAATACCCGATAGCTAGCCCAGTAAAATCATCTTTTCGATCAGTCTTCGTTCGACTCTTGAACGAGTAACATCGTAGCTATCATCGCTCTCTAGAGTTAGCTACTCCGCCCTAGTGGGACTTATCGCACAATCCGTTCCTCTCGCCTTCCGACGAACTTCAGTTAAATTATTTCAAATAAAGGATATCACTCAATCAAGAGTAAGTAATATATATTCAATATACCTTTCCATCAGCCTACGACTCTGACTATTCCTCCCGATAACTTTATTCAGTTGCTATCGACACAATTGTCGTATGCGCAGAATAGTTATCTTATATCGTGATTCTATTCAGGAGCTACTGGTTGTTGCCATATGCCCAGAATAATCACTCTGCAATAATTTTATTCAGCTGCTGTCGACACAACTGTCGTATGCGCAGAGTAGTTATTGTATTTCCTCGTGGTTTTATTTGGGAGCTATCAGTTTATTGCTGTATGCTCAGAATAATCACTCTACTTCCTATAACAATTGTATTCAGCCGCTATCGACATTACCATTGTATGAGCAGAATAGTTGTTATATTCCTCGTGATTTTATTCAGGAGCTATCAGTTTATTGCTGTATACCCAGAATAGTCACTCTACCTCCTACAACAATTTTATTCAGCTGCTATCAACATAAATATTGTATGCGCAGAGTAGTTGTTGTATTCCTACGTGATTATATTCAGGTGCCGTCCGCTCATGCCGTATGCCCAGTAGGGTGGGCCGTTTTTATGCTTTTTTCTAGAATCGATTTGTAATAGTGATTTTCTGTTAGTTTCATGTACAAAATGAAAGCTCGTACAAGGCAGGCGCGTACAAATGATTCTTTCTATCTCCTCAACGTCGATTAATATTTTTTTCGCTGTTTTTTGCTCAAATTCGCCTTTTTTTCACTCTACCACGCACCAAAAATGTAAAAATGATGTTTTGCGATTCTAAACTCCACGATTCATCAACTTATAGGCTAATAAACATATTTCAACCATCACCTGAGCTCAGAATTAAGATATGGAACCACGTAATGCGTATAAAGCCGGGATTTTGGCTGTTTTTTTCCCATTTTACCCGATTTTCGACTACATGGTCGAGGTCGATTTTTATATTCAACGCCATCGCCCGCGGTCTCTTTCTTTTCTTTGAGATAAGTACTAACAAGAAAAATGTCCACTGAGGTTATTTTTAAAGCAGGAAAAATTTGGCGCGCTCCAAGAAAATCGGATTTTTATGAATTTCTTAAAAAAATGGATCGTTTCGACGTGTACCTGGAGTTTATTTATTGTGGTATCTTAATGCAAAGTGCATCGTCAAAAAGTACTATTTTCAACGAGAAATTTAAAAAAAAAAGAGTTCTCTACGATCATTTTAGCGTCCTGTAGGTCGTTTTGAAGATACCATTAACCAAATGCCACGTTTAGCTAAAATCGACGCGATGTGAGGCATCTTACGTATACATTCTATGGTATCTTCAAAACGACCTACAGGACGCTAAAATGATCGTAGAGTCTTTTTTTTTTAAATTTCTCGTTGAAAAGAGTACTTTTTGACGATGCACTTTGCATTAAGATGCCACAATAAATAAACTCCAGGTACACGTTGAAACGATCCATTTTTTGAAGAAATTCATAAAAATCCGATTTTCTTGGAGCGCGCCAAATTTTTCCTGCTTTAAAAATCACCTCAGTGGACATTTTTCTTGTTAGTACTTATCTCAAAGAAAAGAAAGAGACCGCGGGCGATGGCGTTGAATTTAAAAATTGACCTCGACCATGTAGTCGGAAATCGGGTAAAATGGGCAAAAAACAGCCAAAATCCCGGCTTTATACGCATTACGTGGTTCCATATCTTAATTCTGAGCTCAGGTGGTGGTTGAAACATGTTTATTAGCCTATAAGTTGATGAATCGCGGAGTTTAGAATCGCAAAACATCATTTTTCCACTTTTGGCGCGTGGTAGAGTGAAAAAAGGCGAATTTGAGCAAAAAACAGCGAAAAAAATATTAATCGTCGTTGAGGAGACAGAAAGAATCATTTGTACGCGCCTGCCTTGTACGAGCTTTCATTTTGTACATGAAACTAACAGAAAATCACTATTACAAATCGATTCTAGAAAAAAGCATAAAAACGGCCCACCCTACTGGGCATACGGCATGAGCGGACGGCACCTGAATATAATCACGTAGGAATACAACAACTACTCTGCGCATACAATATTTATGTTGATAGCAGCTGAATACAATTGCTGTCGGAGGAGATGATTATTCTGGGTATACGGCAATAAACCGATAACTCCTGAATAGAATCACCGATGTTCACTGCGACTATTCTGCGCATACGACACTTATGTCGATAGCAGCTGAATAAAATTGGCAGTGAGGGGAGTGACTATTCTGGGCATTAGGGTGGGCCGTTTTTAGGCTTTTTTCTAGAATCGATTTGTAATAGTGATTTTTTGTTAGTTTCATGTACAAAATGAAAGCTCGTACAAGACAGGCGCGTACAAATGATTCTTTCTGTCTCCTCAACGACGATTAATATTTTTTTCGCTGTTTTTTGCTCAAATTCGCCTTTTTTCACTCTACCACGCGCCAAAAGTGGAAAAATGATGTTTTGCGATTCTAAACTCCGCGATTCATCAACTTATAGGCTAATAAACATGTTTCAACCACCACCTGAGCTCAGAATTAAGATATGGAACCACGTAATGCGTATAAAGCCGGGATTTTGGCTGTTTTTTGCCCATTTTACCCGATTTCCGACTACATGGTCGAGGTCAATTTTTAAATTCAACGCCATCGCCCGCGGTCTCTTTCTTTTCTTTGAGATAAGTACTAACAAGAAAAATGTCCACTGAGGTGATTTTTAAAGCAGGAAAAATTTGGCGCGCTCCAAGAAAATCGGATTTTTATGAATTTCTTCAAAAAATGGATCGTTTCAAGGGGACCTCCTGTAAATTTAGAGACACTTTTCTAGTATGTAGGGATGAGAATATTTTGTTTAAAGGGTTAGTAAGAAACCTCAAAGTTTACCAATCTCAATTTTTATTTTAGGTCTTTTTTCTATTAAATGAAATAAAAAGGATTTTAAGGTGTATGTGTCCCCTTAATTGATCGCCGTTTTAAAAAAAATATTCATCATGAACATACCTTTTTGAATCTCTCTGTATCAAGATAAATTTCAGTTCCGGGTAATCGTCCAAGTATACAAGTGTATGGTCGAGTTGAAAGAGCTAATAAATTAGCCAAACATACTAATGCTCCAACCATCAATCCGTACTCAATATCAAAAATATTAACTGATAAAAAAGTGGCTAACCATATTGTTGCATCAGCACTTGATAATTTTAAGAAACGGAGAAAATCCTTTATTTGCATCAGCATGCCTTTGAGAGCCACAACTATGATACTTGCTAAAACACACTTTTAAAAGGTACTATTTTTATTAAATATATTATTATGAGAATGAGAGATTAAACTGAGTAACTTTTTTGTAATCTAACTATTATAGCTGGTTCTTTATACTATTAACAATTAATAAATTAGATTTTACTGTTATTCTTGCATAATAGGTTGAGGAGAAAGAATGAGTAATACAAGACAAAATTTTTTATTTTTCCACAAAACTAGTCTACTTAACAGATGAACGTCTTCGCATCCACGAATATAATTAATAGGGTATAACCTTTACTATGTAGCTTGACCTATTTCTTATTTTTTCTATAGATTGTACTGTTGGAGTCGCGTAGATTGAAGTTGGAATGCTGCGCGAGCACGTTATACTATGAGAGTGTCCTCCCTTTAACCCTGGTTGATGTGTCTCTATATTGCACATATTAAAATGGGTATATTGATCTAGATTCGTTGCGTTGTTTTGTATAACCCCAGGCATTTGAGCTTAAATCTACTGACTATCTGCCAAAAGTGTTATCTAAACCTTGGTGAAAAACATCAAATAAGACTCGCTTGAGTCTTATATGAGCACGCCAAATTATTGGGTGAGTATCAGGTAAGTATAATCTGAGTCTCATTTGAGTCTCATATGAAATTAAAATCTACATAAGGTAACTATACTTCGTGATTTTTTAGTAACCTACATAACTTGACAGCGAAATTCTAAGTCAGTTATTTACAAATCGAGCGCATCGATGTTGTCAACTTGACAGCCGGCTCAGAGGATTTCGGCAGAACTTATTGATACATTTTCGCGTTTTACTACTTTGATTTTCTCGAAATCTATCAAGTTTTGAGGAAATTACAAAGGAACTTTCGACTTAGAATTTAGGGTGCACGGAGAAAAAGACTGTAGTAATGGCTAACATTTCTTCAGCAAATTTCGCTATGTTCGCCGTAACAAGTGCTCAAGAGTCGGATTATGGGATTTTTTTACTATATTAATACATGCTAAATATTACTATTATATTGAGTTACTTTTGTAACTATGTATTTAAAATTTTTTTTAAGATATTCTAAAAATTGCTATATTACACAATAAAAAACTTACGATATACTAGTGTTTTATCCTCGCTCGCTAAAGCACACTCGATATTTTAGATTTTTTTAGAGAAAATTTTGATTTCGATTTAAAAAGAAAAGTACTATAATAGTACTTATATAGTACTATTATAGTACTTTTTTAATTGCAATCCAAATTTCTTTGTTAATTCATTTTATAACAGGGTTTTTATTCATACGTGGGAAAGGGCAGCAAATGATTCTGGCGAGAAGAGTCGTGTTCAGTTAACAGAGAAACGTTTATAAACAACACAATTTAACAATAATTAATATGAGTGAATGAACAAGGCTTGAGCCTTGGATAAGAATTAGAAAAATATGATATTACATCGGCCACTGCCGTTTCAGCATAACACATACGACTAGATCTGAGCCGAGCCGTTACTATGCTAGACGCAAGCCAGAGAGAGAGAGAGATTACGGGCAAAAAGACGAGCAAGTACTTACGTTGTTTGAATTTTTTCAGAATTTTTTGAATCGTTTATTACCCTTTTTCAGAGGTTTCTAAATTTTGCAAGAAAATCATCAAATTAGGGTCTCTGAAAAGGGGTCGTAGACGAATCAAAAAATTCTGGAAAAATTCAGACAGATTATTTGAAAAATTTCAAAATTTTTGATCGGTGCATTTTTTTGTTTAAGTGCTCCTTACTTGATATAGAAAATCTCAAAGATTTTTAAATAAAAGATAAACCCCTTATAAAATGGGCCCTAAGACCCATTCAATAAAACTAAGCATATGGAACTTTATTATTAAGTTCCTGGAGACCCCAAAAAAATGTTGGTAAAGATCCGTGACCCGAAGGTGAGGAGGTCTCCTTGTCAGTTGCAAAGCTGAGTGTGGTGAACTTGAAGGCGCATGAGCTGGCTACTGTTTCCAGTACCACACCTTCGCGCAAGAAAAAAGGTGGATCCTCTGCAAGGAGTCAAACATCCATGGACTAGGAGTCGCTGAGATCGGAGCTTAACGGCAAGAACGTTGATTATCTGGCAGCCCTCGACGAGAAATTTGAAGCGATGACAGATCAATGAAAGATCTGTAAAATATTCATAAACCACTCGTGGATTATATAAGGAAGGCCAAGGCAATTTTCAAGGTATATCTGAACTCCCTTGACAACGTCTTGCAAATTACAGAGTATTAAACAGATAATCAAAATTATCAAAAGGATCAAAATGCACTTTTTTATTCAAACCAGATTATCACCAGTCAAGATAAGGATGAGATGTGTCTTATGTCGAAAGGAGCTACCTCACAAACCGTTTGTACAAATGAGAATGAGATGTGTCCTACGACAAAAGTGAGGAGATTTTTTTCATGCCAAAAGAAGCTACTTTTCCACTCATTTCTGCAAACGAAGAGTCAATCCTCATTCCTACAAGTGTCTTTAATTGTATTGGACCATTCGTTCAATATACTGTAAGCTTTTTTATTTTATTTATTTATTCATTATTAATTCATCACTTTCATTTTTGATGTAATTTCTTTTCAGAATTCATTAATGGTCAATAAAAATACTAATAACACTAGCTCAATCTATCAAATGCAACAATACTCTAAGAGAATTTATCGTTTGCCATAGTTTTCCCAGGCTGGTTTTTCTCTAATGATTCATAATTTTTTACTTTTATTAAGCTCTCAAATGAAATCTGTTAGTTTGCCGATAACTATAATGTAGTAAAAGTTGTACAGCCTCAATAAAAATATTTTATAAGTTCTTAGGCAAGATTTAAAAAACCGCTGCCAATGTATTGGCAAGTAGCTTCCTCATACTTTTTTTTTAACTTAAAAATAATTTGAAAATATTAATATCATCTTTCTAATTACGAAAGCGAAACGAAAGCGCCTCTCAGCTTTATCGGGTATCTCAAACAAACAATGCAAAAAAAAAATTTTTTTCTTAAATAGAAAAAAAAACGTTACGTTTATCGATAAATGAATTTTTCTGGCTTCGTCCCTATGTCATAACGAAAAAAATAAGCCCTCCCCCGTCACGATACGTGCTACCGTTATCAAGGAATCACTCTACACAGCCATACAGCCGCATACACCCACATACATTCCAAAATGTGTCAAAAATTCGATCTAGTATATAGAAATATCATTAAATATATCCTACGATAATTATATACGAAAGCCTAAATGTATCCCATCACAAAACTTCCTATATGAGGGAGCAAAAGGAAGAAAACGACAATTTCCCGCAAAAAAAATTTTTCCCGTAAAAAAAAATTTTTAAAAATCGAAAAAAAAATTTTTTTTCTTCGTTTATCGCTAAATACAATTTTCTGGCTTCATCCTTACATCATAACGAACAAAAAAAGCCCTCCCCCGTCACGATACGTGCTACCGTTATCGAGGAATCACTCTACACAGACATAAAAAAATTTCCAAAAATTTTTAAAAATCGAAAAAAAATTTTTTTTTCTTCCTTTATCGCTAAATACAATTTTCTGGCTTCATCCTTACATAATAACGAACAAAATAAGCCAAACCCCGTCACGATACGTGCTACCGTTATCGAGGAATCACTCTACACAGACATACAGCCGCACACACACACACACACACACACACACACACACACACACACACATACATACCAACATGTGTCAGAAATTCGATCTAGTATATAGAAATATCATTAAATATACCCTACGATTACTCTATAAAAAAGCCGAAATGGAGCCCATCACAAAGCTTCCTCTATGAGGAAGCAAAAAATCTTGATAAAATTTTAAGACATCTGGTAGCAAGTTCTTATATAAGATCTTGATAAAACTGGAAGACTTCAGGTAGCAAATTCTTAGGAGAGTTTTTGATTTAATTACTAGACTTGAAATAACAAGTTCTTATATAATTTTAATTTCATGATTGTGATGAAGTTTTACGATTTTATCAAGATCGTATACAAGTACTTGCTACCAGATGTCTTACTATTTTATCAAGATCTTATTCAAGAACACAAGGTCGATTATCATACGTAAGTTCTTGCATAAGATCTTATACAAGATCTTTTTAAAATCTTGCCTAAGAACTTATAAAATATCTTCATTGGGGAGTACTTTATCGAAAACGATGGCGAAAGTTATTCTTTTATCTATTGCTAAGACTTTCGCCCCCGGTAGAATATTTTTTCTCCCTGCACGAGAAAATGGTAACCAAGCAACCGTAAATATTATTAATAGAGGTTCTGCTTTGACGTCAATGTTTATTGATTGGTTAGAAATAATCGCTCAGCTTCAAAATGAACAGGAAATCGGTGTGTGATAACGACTTTTCTTCATCTGACGAATTTGGTGATGAATATGAAAGCGGTCGCAAATTTGACGATGAAGCTGACGGTATAATTGAAAGTGAAACGCTGCCAAAAAAATTTGGCGGGCGTTATTTACAAGTGTACGATGCATATAAAAAGTGGAAAAGTGCAAATATAAAAGCGCTTTCAAGTTCAGAGGAAAAAAACTTGATAGTCTATTTCACGGAGCTGAAAACGAAGAATAAGCCTCCGACTCTTTGGAGCATATGGTCAATGCTCAGAACGGCATTGATGACCAAGGACGAAATCAACATCAAGGATTTTTTGAACTTGAAAGCGCTGTTGAAAAATAATAACAAGGGCTATACGCCAAAGCAATCGCTTGTTCACAAATGGGCTGAGATCGAGCAATTCATGAACGAAGCTCCCGATCAAAGTCACTTGGCTGCGAAGGTAATTATTTGTATAAATTTTTCCAAATCAAGCTTAAGAATGAGAGTATACATTTGTGTGCGCGTGTGGTTTATGTCCTTAAATATCTCGTACTTGATGATATGTATGACACTTTATTTGTATTTAAGAATGTATTTTTATTTTTATAGGTAATTTGTATTTTTGGAGTTTGTGAGGGACTGCGCTGTGAAGAGCTGACGAACCTCGAGGCAAAAAACCTAAGGGATGAAGGCAATCGATTCGTCGTATCAGTTTTAAGGACAAAAACTATGCACACACAAGAATTCATCATTGGAGAGATATTTTATGAGAGAGTAAAGGAGTATATTTCTCTGCGACCCAAAGAAGCCTTCACCGACAGATTTTTTGTGCAGTCTAAACAGGGAAAGTGCATCCGCCAAGTTATTGGGTGCAACAAAATTAGAGAATCTCTACGCCTGATTGCTGAATTTTTGAATTTGCCCGATCCCAAAAGATACACAGGTCACTGTTTCCGGAGAACAGCAGCGACCTTGTTATCGGAATCTGGTGCAAATATGCAGACGATCAAGCAGATGGGTGGATGGCTATCGGACAATGTAGCTCAGTTGTACATCGAGCACTCGAAGAATAATCGTCAAAAAATGTTTGACGGTATCACACATGCCTCCAAAGCGCCATGCGAAACTGCAAGATCGTCTATAAATTATTCGATGCCGATGCCATCCACCAGTACAACATGTACAGCAGCTACTCACAGTACAGCTAGTGTAGAAGTGGCTGCTGATCCGCAAATCGATGAATTCGATATAAGATGGGAAGATTTCTCGGAAAATTGTGATGCTAGCGAGCCTCAAAAACTTACTGGTGAGTAAAACATACACTTTTTCTTCATAAAATGTGCCTTGGTCATATGTTTGAAAGATAGGAATACTAAACAAAGTTCTTTTCTTTTTCAGTAACAAAAACGGCGACAAATTTTACAGTGGCTAGAGGGAAAAAATTGATCGAACCGAAAATGTCCACGGAAGTTCAAAAAAGAAAACATTATTAGTCCCATCCCTCTGTGACAGTTGATTTCAATCGACCCAACGAGCCACTGTCTAAGCGATCTCGAAGTGATGTACAACATGACACGAGCATGGAAAGGTCCTCTAGTGTTCGCAATATGATATGCGACGTCAACGCAGTTCGCAATGTAATTGTAAATCCTTCGAAGGATAATATATTTAACTAGCGAATTACCGAGCGAGCGTGAGCGAGCGAGTTGCATAGCCAGGGTTTTGTAAGAATTTTTGAGAAAGCAAGAAATATAAATTAGGTTTCTACATATATTATTTTATAAATACAAGGTATTTATTTATAAAATATATACCTTGTAAATACAAGGTATTTATTATATATATGCCTTATAAATACAAGGTATTTATTATATATCTTGTAAATACAAGGTGTTCGTAAAAAATAATCGTTACGTTTGTCATGTTATGTTTTATGTATTTATTATTCCGTTATGGTTATTATTATGTATTTTTTATGTTGTTGAGTTCTCCGCTACCACTGTGACTCATGTGAATGTGATCGCGTTAGTTATTAAGTACATTAAGTACAATTGTATTACGCGCCATGCGATTTATATCAGAGCACACTTCATGCTTATCAGCTCGACTCCCCACTCTCATCTGTGAGAGCGAGTACGCCGTACACGAGACGCATGCTGCTGCGTCAGCTGCTATCCAGCGGTGTACTTCTGTGCGACCAAATATTATACAAAAATAAAGAAACCGTCGTCTATTAAAAACAGTGCAGTGTCTTTTTTCTACCCTCTCGCTGTGAAAATTCATTCATTGGTCCTTCGAGCCGGATTTGTCAATCAACCAGCGACAAGATGAACGCGAGGTAAGTGCAATCTTATAAGCACAAGTGTGAACGACGTGAACTGAGAAAATGGCGGAGCGAATTGATCGGCTCACAATGCGGCATTACGATCGGAGCCTCGACGCACCGTGAAAGGTAGTGGAATCTTCGTGTAGTAACGAAAAGGCTACGGCATTTTGCGAGCGGACGGCGAGTCCGAACGGATGATGAAACGAGTGTCCGTGTGAGGTGATATCTACGGTGAGAGGCGACCACGTGATAACTCTGCCTGACGCGGGCATCGAGCTGCGTCGAGTGAAGCGAAGCGCGAATGATGCGTGATAGATATGTGTGTGACCCCGTGAGCTGTGATGTGACGAGACTAGCGATACCAACGTGCCAGCACCGTCGCCTGGTCCACGAAGCGAGCGTATCGCATCACGAAAACACGGTCGTGTGAGAGAGTTGGAGCGATGAGAAAGCTGTGTGCTCCGCTAATACTTAGCGTCGAGCTGAGACTTACATTGAGATGAATTTTTGCTTGCAGAGACAATCTGAGAGATACTCAACTCGAGCTGATCGAGATAATGAGGGTTTTATGCGAGGCGATTAACTCCGCCCCTCGTGAGGCCTGGACACTAGGTCAAGTACGGGCTCGAGGAGAGCTGCTGGAGACCTACTGGGCGGACTTCCAGTGCAACCACGTGGCGCTGCAGGACGCGGCAGATGAGCAGCACCAACGAGGGTACATCTACTCGACCATCCAACTGCGATACCTTGAAGCGAAAGGCTTGCTCTACGACGTCCAAGGAGAGCTGGAAGCGCGACTGCCACTGCGCAGCGCCTCGGACGTCCTGGCTGCCGGGCATCGTGACATGCCCGCGTCAAGTCAGTCGCGTTCACGACTGCCCTTGATTCAAGTGCCCGAATTCAGTGGGCGTCGCGAGGATTGGGAGTCCTTTCGCGACTTGTTTAAGGCCCTCATTGACCGTGACGAACATCTGAGTGACGTGGAACGGATGTACTTTTTGAAGACACTTGTAAAGGGTGAGGCGAGCGCCGCTCTCAGCACGCTGTCTATGACCGGTGACAACTACATCACAGCCTGGAATCTGCTGGAGAATAGGTATGAGAACCACCGCTTACTAGTCCAGGATCATCTGAGCGCGTTGCGAGCCCTCAAGCCGATCCGTGAGGACTCAGTGAAGTCCCTACAGGACCTCATGGACACCCTTGGCAAGCACCGGGACCAGCTTCGGACCCTGGGTCGACCAGTCGACGCCTGGGACGACTGGTTCGTGTCGATTGCGGCGTCTTGCATGGACCTAGCGACTCGTCGAGCTTGGGAGTCTGAGCTTGAGCGCATCGATGCGACGACGCAGGAGGGAGGCTCGAGAAAAGGGTGCCAGCTCGCATCTTTTACCACGCTTATCGACTTCCTTGGCAGCCGGTGCAGAATGGCAGCTGCCTGCTCGTCGAGCTTGACTCTGAGCAGCAAGGTTACGGGCTCAGCGAACACGGAGAAATCGGCACGCAGCTATGCGACCAGTAGCTCGACCCCACGGGACTGTGCCCAATGCCACGGCGATCACTACATCGGTCACTGCGAGGCGTTCACCGGACTGGATCCTGCCGAGAGGCGATTGCGAGCTGCGCGCTATCGACTCTGTTTCAATTGTCTGCGACCCGGCCACGCCGCCAGAGTGTGCCCCTCTCAATCCACCTGCCAACTTTGCCGAGCTACACATCACACCCTACTCCACGATGGAGGGTTGAAGAGACCCGGGGATCCAATGGAGTCGAGCTCTTCGGTAAAGAAGCGACGATCCGTGCTAACCACCATCTCGGACGATCGACAGGGGGTCGACTTGGCTGATCGAGAGGAGGGACCGTCTCACCGTTCATCCTGACTCGCGGTGTTGCCAACGGTTGTGCTGAGCATTAGCAGCCCGGGCAGTCGCTCGTTGGCCGTACGTGCGCTTCTGGATCCTTGCTCGGAGATAACCATCATATCCGCACGTATTGCGCGTAAGGCACGTGCGACTCTTGAGAGTGCATCGATCGACATCAGAGCGCTCGGAGGCGGTCTTGCCAGCCGAGCTGTACAGACTGCGAGCATCCAGATTCACCTGCCGGACCGGGCCCAGCCGCTCGTATCCGACGCTGCGTGTGTGCGATATCTGGGAATCACGACGCCCTCGGCAAGGCTAAGGCACGTGGCGAGTGCGCCATGGGTCGGCCGGAAGCTTGCCGATCCCTGTTTCGAGCGGCCTGGCTCGATAGACTTGCTTGTGGGAGCTGATGTACTACCGTCATTGCTGAGAGACGGACTTCTCCACCACTGCGACATGATGGCGCAGAACACTGCGGTTGGGTGGACGATCTCCGGTCGACAACCCATTGACGGCGCTGAAGATCAAGCCATTTGCCTCTCTTCCTTGACTGCGGAAGAGACGCCCAAGTGGCATCAACAGCTCATCAGCCTGCTCCAGCGATTCTGGGAGCTTGAGGACGTACCCCCGGCCTATCGAGTTTCCCCGCTTGAGCGACACTGCGAGGAACTGTTTGCAGCCCACACGCGCGACAACACGGGAAGGTACACTGTGCGGCTTCCCCTGAAGCACGACGCCGCGACTACCCTTGGGACAAGCGAGGCTTCAGCACGCGCGTCGCTGACAAGCTTGCACCGACGCATGGAGAGAAACCCGGAGTTCGCCAAGGCCTACTGTGACTTCATGGAGGCCTACGAGCAACTGGGCCACATGAGACGAATGACCCCGAGCGAGACGTCAGCAGCCGTCGTCCCGGCCAACTACATTCCTCACCACGGCATCTGGCAACAGAGCGATGCGGGGGCGAAACTGCGAGTAGTGTTTGATGCCTCAAGGCCCACATCAAACGGAGCAAGCTTGAACGATGTGCTCTGTCGAGGTCCGAAGTTGCAGCGCGACATCTGGGTCGTCTTACTGAGGTGGCGAACTTATAAGGTCGCCTTCTGCTCGGATATCCGCATGATGTTCCGGCAGATCAAGGTCAACCAGCTCGACGTCGATTGGCAGCGCATTCTCTGGAGCCCGAACAGCAGGGAGCCGGCGCGTCACTTTCAACTTCTCACAGTGACGTACGGCACAGCGTGCGCCCCCTACCTGTCACTGCGCACCCTGCAGCAGCTGTGCGACGACGAAGGTGACAAGTATCCGAGGGCCAGAACAGCCGCGCTGAGAGACCGCTATGTGGACGATGTGCTGTCTGGAGCCGATGATGTGGAGAAAGCCTTGACACTGAGGGACGAGCTCATTCAGCTGATGAAGGCGGGCGGCTTTCCCTTGGGTAAATGGGTAGCCAACCACCCTCGGCTGTTGGAGGACCTGGACGCCGACGACCGTCTTCGACCAGCTTGGATTACCTTCACTAAAGATGAGCCCGTGAAGGAACTGGGCGTCCGCTGGAGCCCTCAGCAGGACACCCTCGGCCTGAGCTTCCCGACCGATCGAGCTGGCTGCCTCTGCAAGCGCGTGGTACTATCCGAGCTAGCCACGCTGTTCGATCCGTGCGGTTGGGTGGCACCGGCTACGCTGCTCGCAAAGATGCTCGTCCAAGACCTCTGGAGAGCGCGTCTTGATTGGGACGATGAACTGCCGGCCTCGATGGCGCGTCGGTGGAAGGAGATTCGAAGTAGCTTCTCTGCGGTAGAGAGACTCTCTGTTCCTCGTTGGCTTGGTACGACTTCGACAACGACTGACTTGAGTATCCACGTCTTCGCCGATGCAAGCCGACGTGCCATGGCCGCGGTGGCTTACTCGAGGGTCGGTCCCGTCGATCAGGAGTCCATCACGAGGTTGTTAGTAGCGAAGACCAAGCTCAGTCCAATTCGCAGTTTACGTCCACCGTCAACTGCTGTACCTCGAATGACGATCCCGCGCCTCGAGCTGCGAGCCGCTCTGATCGCCGCCAGACTGCTACACACCATCTGCGAGGAGCTCAGTGTGGACATTCATAGCTGCTGCGCCTGGTCTGACTCTCGCATTGCCTTGCATTGGATCGGCTCTGAGGAACCGACAGGGAACTCTGTGGTGGACAGTTACGTCCACCAAATTCAAGAACTCGTGCCAGGCAGTCTGTGGCGTCATGTGCCGTCAGCCGAGAACCCCGCAGACGTGGCGTCAAGAGGCGCTAGTCTTGAACAGCTCCTGGATCGTAGCTGCTGGATCTCCGGTCCTGACTGGCTGTCGCGACCGTCGTCAATGTGGCCTTCGACCGAGCGAGCATTGGAGCCGCCAACCAGCCCACCTGTCGCTGCTCAATGCCTACAGATCAGCGTCGAAGATCGCACGGAGCGAAGCCACATTTCGCTTTTCTCTGACTTGAACCGTTTGCTCGACTTCATGGTGCGACTCCGCCGCTGGATGAGATCACGACTCAGACGCCTGCCCGTCGCACCAGTCCTTCAAGCTCTGACACCAATAGAGCTGAGTGAGGCTTATGAGGCTTGCGTTCGAGAGAGCCAGAGACGCAGTTATCCTGAGGATATCGCGGCCTTGTCGAAAAACCGCCCTGTTCCTGCGAGGGGGCCGCTGGCAGCGCTCAATCCATTTGTGTGTCCGAAGGGTGTCCTCCGCGTTGGCGGGCGGCTGCAACATTCGTCGCTGTCATTCGAGCAGAAGCATCCACCGATTCTTGACGCCTCATCTCCTCTCGCTGGACTAGTGATAGCTTGGGCCCACCAGCGAGCGAAGCACGGGGGCTTCCAAGCGACGTATGTGCACGTACTCCAGCGCGCTTGGCTGATTCACGGAGCCCGCCACATTCGACGCTACGTGAAGCAATGTGTCACCTGCGTCGCAAGCCGAGCACGACCGGCTACCCAACTCATGGCAGCCCTGCCTCAAGAGCGCGTCTCACCTAGCCCTTCCGGTCGGTTGTTCCAGCGCACTGGTCTAGATTATGCCGGCCCGTTCATGATTCTCACGGCGAAGGAGAGTAAGAGAACAACCAAGGCCTGGGTGGCTGTCTTCGTTTGCCTGGCGTCGAAGTTGATTCACCTCGAACTGGTCGGCGACTTGACGACTGAGAGCTTGCTTGGGGCGCTCGAGCGATTTAGTGGTCGCCGCGGCCACCCCTCCGAAATTTGGAGTGATAATGCGACTCATTTCCACCGTGCTGACCTTGAGATCAGGGAAGCCTTCGCGAGGCAGAATGTCACCAATCGACTCGCTGAGCAAGGAACTCTATGGCGATTCATTCCCCCTGGCGCGCCGCACTTTGGAGGACTGTGGGAGGCGGCCGTGTGTTCCTTCAAAAAACACCTGAAGAGGACTATGGGACCGAGGCGATTGACCTACGAAGAGTTCTCGACCCTCCTCGTAGGTATCGAGGCGGTCTTGAATAGCAGACCCCTAGCGCCTGTGTCGAACGATCCAGAGGACTTGGACGTGTTGACTCCCGGCCATGGCGTTCTCGGTACTGCATTGACGACGATTGCGGCCCCTGCACCGGATGAAGAGGAAGAAGTAGACCTTGATTCGCTGAAGCACTGGAAGCTCGTCCAAGGCGTGCACGCTATCTTCTGGAAAAGATGGAGCAAGGAGTACCTGAACACCTTGCAGCAAAGAACCAAGTGGACAAGACGCCGGGCCTCCATCGACGTCGGGGACATGGTGCTGGTAGTCGATCCCTACCTTATTCAATCAAACGGGAAGTGGCCTCTGGGCAGGATCATTGGCGTCCATCCGGGTCGCGATGGCCTGAATCGCGTCGCCGTCGTGCGGACTGCTCGGGGAATCTACACTCGTCCCATCGTCCGGCTGGTGGCTCTCCCAATCAAGACGGCGCTTGAGGCTGGTCGTGAAGAAGTTTCAGACGCTGGTCCGGACTCATAAAGGGTCGTTCAAGAAACGAGGCGGGCGGTGTTCGTAAAAAATAATCGTTACGTTTGTCATGTTATGTTTTATGTATTTATTATTCCGTTATGGTTATTATTATGTATTTTTTATGTTGTCGAGTTCTCCGTTACCACTGTGACTCATGTGAATGTGATCGCGTTAGTTATTAAGTACATTAAGTACAATTGTATTACGCGCCATGCGATTTATATCAGAGCACACTTCATGCTTATCAGCTCGACTCCCCACTCTCATCTGTGAGAGCGAGTACGCCGTACACGAGACGCATGCTGCTGCGTCAGCTGCTATCCAGCGGTGTACTTCTGTGCGACCAAATATTATACAAAAATAAAGAAACCGTCGTCTATTAAAAACAGTGCAGTGTCTTTTTTCTACCCTCTCGCTGTGAAAATTCATTCACAAGGTATTTATTATATATATACCTCATAAATACAAGGTATTTATTATATACCTTGAAAATACAAGTTATTTATAAAATATATACCTTGTAAATATATAATAAATTTATTTTTTTTTTTTTTTTAGTCATCGATTTTCCAGATTGGTCGGGTAGGCCAGAACTTTTAGCGCGAGACTCTTTCAACGCGTAATATACAGAAGATAACTCTACTTTTGTAAATTGTACATCTGTCAATTGTACTTTTATCAACAATAATAATTTTGATAGTAAATAATAATATTATTCTCGCGATAAAACTAGGAAATTCATATACCAGACCGGAGTATTTTTTTCTGAATTCTGACGTAAAAAAACGATTCCTTGAATTTTTTCAGAATTTTTCATTCATGTCCATTCAGCCTAGAGCTGAAAACCCGCTTTTTTTCACGAAAATAATTTTTTTAAGGCGCTACGGAGTCTCAAAAAAACTAGAAAAATTTTTTTCTCATTTTGTTCATCAAAATAAATAATCTCAAATTTTTTCAGATTTTTTAATTGAAGGCGATAGCTTCTGGAGCCGAAAAACGTTATTTTTAACAAAAAAGGTTCCTGGAACCCGATGGTTCCGGTAAAAAAATTTGAAAAATTTTTTTTTAAATTCCTTGTCAAATTTTAATAAATTTTGACCGTTTCAAAAGTTCGATTGAAGCTTCCTTGCTCATTCTAGAGCATAACAAAGATTAATGCGAAATTCTGAAGATAACTGAAAAAAATGTAAATATGATGAATGTCTTTGGATTGTTGAAAAGTACCCTCATGAATTTTTCAGATTTTTTAATAGCTTCAGGCCTCCAGAAAAAATATAGATAGAAAATGGACGTCTATAGGGGAGGAGGGGGGTAGGAGGGGGGAAGGGGTCCAAAATTTTGGTTTTGGCACTTTTTTATCATGTACTGTAACATACCAAAATTTCAGGAAAATCCGTGAACCTCGCCCGCAGGTTTATTTGAAAAATTCTGAATCTGACCCATATATATTATGAATGTATTCGAGTTGCTCGATTCATCTGCGTTAATATCCAGTTGCTAGTCGTATTTAAGCATAACACTTTAAATGACAGAAAAACTGGATCTTTTAAACGTTCACGTGGAATACAGTATTTTTAGTCCAAATTAAACTTGTATCATCGCAAAGTTCTTTTCTCGACGAACAATTTAAAAAAAATAGAGCTTTCTACGATTATTTTAGCACCCTGTAGACTATTTTGTAGATACCGCTTGCAGTACATAAAATACCTCGTCTAAATAAAATCGAGTCTGCTCAAATCGTTAACTTGATAGCGAAATATTAAAAAAAAGCATGTTAAAACGTAAAATTTTCTGCTCTTTTAAAATTCGTAGTTAAAAATGGGTACTTTTATAGCTAGGTAGATATTGCGCGATTTGAGTAAGTAATATGGTGTAGCGTGGGGGGGTTGACGTGAAATGCTTCCTATATGTTTACATTATAAGATGCGTCCATCTAACTGGTGTTCATTTCTTTGTAATGCTTGACTGCGTTTATGATTTTGCTTGTTTTTTGGCATCGACTATAAATGGTTTATTGAAAAAAATCACAGTCCTTTTCAATTTTTATTACATTCAGTTGGACTGCGAAACGAAAAAAATTAACAATTATCATACTATTTGCTTTAAAAAAAAGATCGATTGTTTAAAACCATAAGCCTTGCTTTTTTATCAATTTTCAAGTCCAAAATTTTACAAAAAAGCATATTACGCATGCATGCTCCAAAAAAAAAATGTTTTTTTTTATCGGAAAGTTAAAAGTTTCTCGGATTTCCACATATAGGCAAAATACATTATAAATTGGGTGGCAAAACTATTTGGTAACTCTTAAAATTATCGCAAATAAACATAAAAAAATCAAAAACCCAATTCCAAAGTATTTTTCAACGAAGGATCCAATGATAACCTTGAATTTGACCTTGAACATAACGTCTAAGCTATAGCGAACCAAAATTGATTTTTCGCACGGTGACCCCCTTTTTCATTTCAGATTTGAAAAGAGCGGAAAATTTCACGTTCAAACATATATTTGGTTTTTTTTTTTAAGGTAATTTTAAGGGCGCAGATCCGAGAACCTCCTGCACAAAAGTTGTACATATATAAAAAAACTGCTCACATATATATTTTAGTTATGTATTTATTGATCGTACTTATTTATAAGTATTTATTTTTTAAAAATTGTAACTGGCACACTTAGAGAGTTCATTGAGAACTGTATATTTTCCAACATTCAGCCCTCTCAGTCCACCTTGTGTCTACAGAGTTTGAAAGTTGAATTATCATTTATAACGTTTTGCTATGAATTTCTGTCCTAGTTTAGAAAAAATATTGAATCCATGATGTTTTGTAAATAATTTTAATTTTTGTCAAATTTTGAATCAAAAATATTTTTTCATAATCAATCCAGAAAAGTAGAATAAAATTTGATAAATAAAAAATCTAATTGTAAGCTTCTATTGATCCACGAGAGATGGTGTCATGTACAAAGCCGTCGATGCGTTCACGCAGAGGCAGCGTTGGATTGCAAGCGACTACAATATATCTGCCCGTCACTGTTTTATCGATATAGCTAGCGTTGCCAAATTTTGACTCAAACAGTACCATAACATTGTCACGGTGTATGAACTTATAAAAGTGTAAAACATGCCAATATGCATTTTTCATACTTATTATAATTGCTGCATAATTTTGAAGGGCATAAATTTGAACGGTATAAAAATATGAAAACGGATTGCACAGAAGGTAAGTTGGCAATGTCTGATACATTGATAAAACAGTTACTGTCAAACAAATTGTAGTTACCCGGAATCCAACGCTACGCAGATGACGTCTTTGGAGGTTGGTACATTAGCGATCATGGTCATGAAGATAGGTTCGATTTCATTTTGTGTGTTTCAACTTTTTTTTCTAATGTAAACCACGATATTTTTTAATTTAGATATTGCGGACGTGATATTTGCTCGAAGACTATGAGACTTCAAATGGTTTCCGATTGGACAATCGACAAATTAAAATTAAAATTTTTTTCAAAATTACATTTTTTGGGATGAAATCAAGTACAGGCAAACCCCGTTATCTGCGGATTCGTTATCCGCGATTCTTCGTATCCGCGGTACCCCTATTTGTGACCCAACTTCAGTATCCGCGGTTTTTTGTTTTCGTATCCGTGGTTTTTTTCTGGAGGTTAACATTTTGTGCGCGTCAAATTTAAAAATTTTTTTATTAATTTTTATTTAATATGTCTCGACCAACACCAAAAAAAACAGTTTCAATCGAAAAAAAGGGCGATAGAAAAGTTCTTAATTTGGTCGAAAAGATCAAAATTCTCGACGCGTTGGCAGCTGGTGAAGAAGTTGCTACCCTCGCAAGAAGATTCAACGTCAACGAGTCTTCGATCAGAACAATCCGCGACAACGAGAAAAAAACTCGAGAGAGTGCGAAATCTTTGGGGAAGCATGCAGAACAATGCAAGATAAGTCGCTCGCCTCGTCTTGAGAAAATGGAAGACATGCTCATTGTTTGGCTGCAAGATTTGATGCACAAAAAAATTCCGATCGGTGGAGATATCATACGCGAGCAAGCTAAGTATTTTTACAATCATATTCAAAAAAATAGCGCTTACAGCCAAAATTATTGGAAAAATTTTAGCTGATGCAGAACAACTCATTGAACGAGCCATAAATCATGATCCAATAATGACTCGCAGCCTTTAATTCAAGCAAGATACAACAAAATCATTGCAGTGTTATGAAAGTTTATACAAAGATTTGATGCGCAGAGCGAAGCAAAAAAGTTTGACTGAGTATTTTACTCGAAAATAAATAAATACTTTGATTTTTCATAAAAAAGGTGTTTTAATCTTTTGTACATTGACATTTCAGCTGGGCGAGGAACCGAACCCCCCTTTTCCCATAAAAACAATGCTTCGGTATCCGCGGTTTCAGTATACGCGGTACTTTTTCGGAACCGAACCCCCGCGGATAATGGGGTTTGACTGTATAACTTTTGACCTGATAATTTTTACAAAAATCTAAGATTAGATTCAGATTTCCGAAAAAGCATTAAATTTGACATTAGACTTGCTTACTCGCAAATTTTTTGACTTCATTTTTACCAAAAATACAGAGTCTGAAATAAGTGACGAAAAAACATCTTCTTGAGACTTAAGAGGTTAACAGTTCAGTATGCTAGAATGTTTTCTATTAACACATTTAAGCTACTACATAATTTTAATTAACTTAATAAGAAAATAAATTTACGTACCCTTGGTAATAATTCAAAAAATGGTCCAATCCATAAAAGAACAAATAATAAAATTCCACATGAAATTAAGCTCGATATTTGACTCCGTCCCCCAACAGATTGTTGAATCAGAGATCTTGATAAGGATGCACAAAATGGCATACAAGAAAAAAAAGAACCTACTAAATTTCCTAAACCCTATAATGAAAATAAACAAAAACGTTGTTAAGTTAAAATCGAATGTACGTTAAAAATAATTATATAATAAGCTCAAAAAAAATTAAACCTCAATTTGTCATAGAATTAAAAAAACCTCATTTCATTCACACAACAAAAATTAATTTAGAAAACTGCCATATACATTTTCGTTGTTTAAAATTAGTCTAAATTATCACTCATAACTACAGTTTAAAAAATCGATTTTGAGATTTTTAACTTAGATTAAAATTTATCATTAAATCAGCATTTACAATCAAATCAGCACTGTGTCGAACCCACAGGCTCTCGTGTATGTAGGTGTGTCGCGCCGTCTGTCGCGAAGCAGAAGTGACGCGAGAAAACGTCTGTCATCTTCCACTTGGGTGTGAGTGGTGATGATCGAGTGACTAGCGTCGCATACATTAAAACTTTTTGAGACTCCGAACTAATTACCCGAGCGGTGATAGCGAGCGAACAAAAGCAGTGCAAATAAAGTTATCGATTACCAGTGAACACTTGTTATCATTCGATACTGCACCCTTCATCCTGCAATCATCTAACCAAGTGATTTCTGGCCTCTGAGCTACATAGAGCTCTCTACATCGCAATATTACGATTAAAAAGAGTGCTTGATCCTGTTCATTTAAATTGCTTGATACCTCGCAGATGTGAACGATTCTCAATATGCGTTAAAAACTGAAGTGTAAAGATATTATAATTTTTTATGGCAGTACACACATGGAAAACATTTTTTTTGAACATTTAGGTGTGAAAATCAATAAAATAATGTTGCCACTTATTTTTGAAAAAGCTTTATTGAAAAACAACCCCTCCAAAGTTAAGTTAATTTTGGCGTGAATTTTATATGACACGGACGCGCCTAGGAAAAAAATTGTCTGCAGAAAAAGTTTTAGAATTGTTCAAAGAAGAACCCTAAATTTTTTCAGAAATTTTTGGAGCAATTTTTGGGTTTTTCAACGAAATGGTCACATGCAAAAATCCAAAAGTCTGATTGCTCGGGGCACTGTTCCCACTGCGGACAAGCAGGCCACCAGGTAGAGGATTGTACGAACAAACCAACATGTGTTTTTTGTCAAGAACGAGGCACTGACTACGACAATGCGTCTACAAGCGAGTTCTGCCCTCTCGCGCAGAAGACCACTCAAGCCCGCCGATGATAAAGATCTTACAGCTTAATCTCAATCACTGGGAAGCTGCTCAGGATCTCCTGAGCTAAACCATTTGCGAGCAGCGCATCAACGTGGCCATACATGGCAAAACTTTTGAACATGTTTCACGCTCGAATTCTGAAAACGAATCACACACGAGTTTTTCTTAGTTCGTTTCGTCACCAGCACTGAGAGCGATTCACACTCATCTCGAGGTAACTCTCCCAAAATCCAGCCACAATTCAATTCAAATGAAAATCGCATATTTCAGAAAATGTAATAATACCATCGGAAAGATGAGGGAATTTCCTATCGAATACTGTATAGTCAGTTACTTTTTTAGATGAGTTTTGATACTTTTTCAACAACTCAGAAATCGAGTAATTATTTACGTGAAAACTTGATGTTTTGTCTTGAAAAACACAAAACTGACCAAATAAATACCTATCTTCAAATTTCATGTTCACGCGTTTTTTTGTGTTTCTAGTACCCCTAGGAACAATTTTCATGGGTTTGGGACTCTGGGCAAGCAAAAAAAAAAAAATATCACCTTTTTTTGTTAATGAAACTAAAGTAGTTGAGTAAACGAAGTGTCACTTTTGTTTTATAAAAAAGGCAGGTATTGTCGCGAATAAGCGAGGTTTGCAGCCACGTTCAGCGAACAAGTGGAATCGAGACTGAGGCATACTCTCATTCATCTGATGCGGTGATTTTAGTTAGCAGTCTTTTGTATCGATTATTCGTGCCAACAGTGGGATCGCTTAAGCATACCATTTTGTCGCAACTTTTACTTTAATACTTGATCACACAATAAAGCAAATTTGGAAGTTAAATAATCTTCAAGTCATTCAGCAAAATTGAACATTAATGTACTCATTAAAATATTTACACTGATCCTATAGTTATATGTTGAATATATTATTAAATGATATGTACCTGGGCGAATAATTCTTGATTGGAATCGACTTCATAATTGCATTTTTGAGCAAAAATAAGAGCCATTGACATGGATATTGTGTAGGATATCATAGTGATTACAAAACTATCTAAAATTATATTCGATAATAATTCCATAGGAGGTAATATAGGATGAGGCAAACTGTGAAAGTAACCATTTATTAATATCTGCACTAAAATAATAAATGTTATATATCTTACCCAACAGGAATTTTTCCAACGGTAGTAATACTGTAATTATTTTCCAAATCAGTATAGATCGATAAAATTGTGCCTAAGACAACTACAATCATTTCGATAGGAATAGGAAACCTGCATAATTTGGCTGCTCGGGGCTAACAAACAACAAAACAAAGAAAATTAATGATAAAACAAACAGTTTTAATTATAAATTTTCTCACCTTTAATACTTCGTTGTTAAAAATTATAACAATAATTGTTATTGCTGAGATAATTGCAGCTGCAATATTTACCTCATGAATATTTGCAAAGATGTCATAAAATGTCTACAATCATGAAAAAATTAATATTCTTTAATAATTGAAAAGATAGATTTCTATAATTTGAAAAAAATTTTGTAAAATATAAGCAGAATTATATTTAAGAAAGTTGAATCGCTGAAGAGGTGAAACATAAAGTTGTTAAAGATGATTTTTTGCGTGAATTCAAACGATTGTTATTGTTGGTCCAAACCCTTTTTGTATGTATTAAATAGTAATTTTGACTTTGGAGCTAACGGGCATTAAATTTTGAGTGAAATATGTATTCATGAAATATTAATTGAAGGTCGATAATGTGACTCTAAATTGCGATGCAATTCAGCAAAAAAAATGGTACCCGGACCAAAATAAAAAGGTCAATACCGGTAGGGTCAAAACTATTAAAAGGTCAAAGACAAAAAGGTCACAATTAAAAAAAGGTCAAATACCCCAAAGATCAGCTCAAAAAAAGATAAAAAAAATAAAAACGTACAGTTCAGTGCGAGCATATATATGCTACGTAACTTCGTCTGTTTATCTACATAGTTGCTATTATTTACAATTTAAAATTAATATTCTCCCTCTACACAGACGACGTACATTCGTAGCAGAACAAACAACGCATCTGAAGGATGGCACAATCGATTCCAGATGGTTGTCGGAAGACGCCACCCAAGCCTCTATGCTTTTTTGGCTGAATTGCAACACGAGCGAGGCGATACCGAGACAATTTTGCATCTGCTAGATTTGGGCCAGGCAGTTCGGGACATGGCAAAAGGCAAGTTGCAAGAGGTAGAAGACAGGATATCTAACATCGTTAGGCGCTACGACGGGTACGTCGAGGACGACAACGTTCCAAAATACCTCAAGGATCTGGGACATCACATGCACCTATAGATTGGACGATATTTCAGTATTTTTTTTTTTTTTTTTTTTGACTTTTTTAGGCTTTTGACCTTTTTGGTGTTTGACATTGCAGGGGTTTGAACCTTGCGGTCTGACCTTTTTGTACCGGAATCAAAAAAACAACACATAAATAAGTCGTGGATTTTATTTCTTACCAAAATAACTTTGAAAATATCGTTGCGTTTTTTGAGCTTTAGTCCTAAAAGATCTTTGATCTGAGATACAAATACATGTACTGCTGCAGCTGTAGTAAATCCGCTAACTAACGCATCAGATAATAAAGTTGATATTATACCTAGGCGCAAAAAGTACATTGCTAGCTGAAAAAAGAAAATACTTATGAATAACAATGTATATAATAGAAATGAATAATTCTTGTATGTGATTAATGAACTTGTATTAAATATTCTAGCAAATGAATAAATAATCTGTATTTATAAATTATTAGACAATATTTACGTTACTATAAACTTCAATTTTGATCGGATGAAATATATTTTTTATGGATTTTGTGTCTGCAAAAATTTCAAAAATTTATTTCCAGCTCCAGATTATCTAGCTCTAAATCCGATATTAGTTCTGATGCAGGTACCTCAGATTATACATCAGATCTTATATAAGATTGTCGATGATCGATTAATACCTAACATAAGATCTTGTGTCAGATCAGGCATAAAAAATTATGTAAGTTCTGATATTCATTTTATTGTGTAAAATTTACATCAGTTCCGACATCAAATCTAATGTAAAGTATTATAAGCATTCATCAAAACTAACATATGATTTACTATTAGATTGTTCGCTCGTGCATGTCGGTTTTGAATTTAAAACTTCGTCAATCGTGCACTCTCAGCGGTATAAGATCGCGTACGTGTCGTTGGCAACCTCTTGGCTCGTGCCAAGTGACATTTGAAAAAGTATACTCGCTCAGAGCAGGCGATAAAGCTAAATTCTCGATCCTATAGCATCGACTTTCGGATTCAGATTTTATTAAGTTTTTTGTGCACATACTTACGTTGTAATTATTAAAGTGTTGTTATTGTTATTCTTAAAAAACCGAGTCTAAATTCATACTATGATTCGACGGCAAATATTCTCGAAAAGAGTAACGAGTAAAAGCCAATAATCTTACATACCCCGCTCCCCGTTCCTTCACACAATTACAAGATTTTTTTCTCTCTCCATTACTCCTTCTACTTGAGAAGGGCCTGCAGGGGGCTGGAGCCCGCGCGCAGGAAGAGATTACTACTATACCCCCTCCCTATTGTCTCGCATTTGCCCAGACCCAAGGACCTGTGGGGCAAGGAAAACCTGGGGGTATACGTAGTGCATATGCACTACACCCTCCTCCTCCATCCTCCAGGAAAAAACCCGCGCCGAGACAGGCGGAGCACATGGATTCTCATCCCGCCGAATGACAATGGGAAATATTCGATTGTCTTCAGTAGGATTTGAACCCAAGGCTCCTCGAGCGGCCTTTGTTTCTGTAGCTAGCACGCTAACCATTGAGCCAACGACCGCTCTTAGATTTAGTATCAGATCTGATGCACTAGTACCCCTAGCAAAAATTACACGGGCACACAAAAAAAAAATGCTCAGTTCCAGAGACCGGACCCAATAGACTTTATGTTTTTGGGGTCGCTGAATCCGAATCCGTCGTCGGTTTTTCACCATCAGATCGATTTTAGGTCATTTGAAGATCATTTAAAGGTCAAATCATGAAAAATAGGTTTAAAAATCTGAAACTATCCCTTTACAGGTTTATGAGGATGCTGAATTCAAATCTGAAGTCAGATGACCTCTACGATCTTACCTTCAAGGTCATTTGAAGGTCAAACTTAGAAAATTCGATATAAAAATACGAAAAGTATCTTATTTATGTATTGGTGCGTAAAAAAAGGTGCGTTACAAAAGAAAAGGGTAAAAAGGAATGCAAAATTAACAATATTTCATCAAGTTTTGCCCTCTTTTTATTAACTTAATCTTGAAATGAGCTTAAAATAATAAAAATATTGAACTAAAATCAACGTGGATTATCTCAATTATCCTTGTGGATCAGCTCAAAATCCGCGAAGATTGAAAAAAAATCAACGTGGATCAGTTAAATACCCACGGCAATTGCATTTTTTTCAAACCATGATCGATCCACCTGGAATCTTTGTATAATCCACGTGGAACCCCTGTATGATCCACGTGGAATCTCTGTGCGATCCACATGGATAAGTAATCCACGTGGATATCTATGTAATTATTTTTAACTGGGTGGCTTATGAAAATAGGTGATAGCAGGTCTCAAAATTTCTAACAAAATTGAGGCGTTTTATTTGACTAATTTTTAGACCTGTTCATTTTACTATTTTTCATTTAAGACATCCTATTACGAGTTAGAATATTACAAAGATTTTATCATAAATTAGAAAATGATTTTTAAAGTAGGCCCTAATGTCCATTAGATCAAATTAAGCAAAGAGGGCTTCATTATTAGGTACGGAGAGACCAGAAAAAAATTTTCAGGACTTTTGGTAACTCGCCATTCATTTGGTCTCCTTGCGAGATACAGCAATTTCCGGGAGCCTTTTTCTTATACTTGACAGTGTGCTTAAAGAGCATATAAGTTTGCTAAAGCTACCCCCAAATTCTGTAGTAATTGTTTGAAAGCATGTGAACCGCTGATTATGAAACCGTTCGAACAAAAATCCTATAACTACTACTTTAGTGAAATGCTCCCGTAAATTGCATTAAACTGTTATCGCAGTTATTTTATATTGTTATTTTTTAGGGTTTATTCATTTGAAACATATTATACTCACTTAAATTCATATTCGTAGTTGTACAGCTTCAAAGTGCAAACAACCACCTTTAATTTGGTTATTGTAAAAACATTCTGAGTCATATAGAACTTGCGATACAGTTGAATCCCTAATTTTTTCACTTATACACACAGATATAGAAATCAGGTATAGCTCCTGCGCGCGGCTATCAAGACCAGCAAGCGCCTGTGCTGGAACAAACTATGCGACGAGGTCGACCAAGACGTATGGGGCAAGCCATACAAGATGGTCATATCCCGACTATGAGGACCGAGAGCAAATTTGCCAAGCTCTCCGTGCCTGGTGCGCCGCATAGTGGCTGCCCTTTTCCCTCTTGTGCATGACGAGCCAGCTCTGCCACCACCAATCCAGACAGGAGAAATTTTACCAACCGTCAATCTTGAAGAGCTCCAAAGAGTATGCAAGAGGATGAAGGTGCGCTCTGCACCCGGCCCGGATGGCGTACCCAACTCGGTGCTCAAGATTGCTATTGCCGCACGTCCCGACATCTTCTTGCGGGTGTACACGACATGTCTGAAGACCGGCTAAAAGTGCCAGAGGCTCTTCCTGCTTCCAAAGCCAGGCAACCCCCCCCCCCCNCCCCCCCCCCCACGAGCCGTCCTCGTATCATCCGCTGTGTATGCTAGACACGGCAGGCAAGATTCTTGAGAGAATCATATCCAACCGGCTGGAAGCGTTCACAGAGAAATCTGGAGGCCTTTTAGAGCGATAGTATGGCTTTCAGAGGGGGCGATCAACAATTTAGCGCTTTACGCCGTTTGCTCGTACCCGATTACTTGCTGAGAATAATTGCCAGCTACTTCTCGGCAAGAGTGCTCGACTTCACTACGGACGATGGCCTGGAGTCCTACGAAGTCACAGCAGGTGTCCCACAGGGGTCAGTTTTGGGCCCGGTTCTGTGGAATGTCATGTATGACGCCATCTTGCGTCTCAACTTCGAGAGCGAAGTCCGTATCTTCGGCTTCGCTGGCGAAATCGCCGTGGTGGCTGTTGCCAAGCACCTACGGCAGATCGAACAAGATCTGAACGCTGCCATCCGACAGGAGTGAGGCGCGCTCCAAGCTCTCAGCTTGCAAACAGCTGACTACAAGACGGAGGCTCTGCTCATTACCAACAAGAGGGAAGTGGAAACCATCACCATCACGGTAAGCGATCACAGCATACACTCGCCCCCCTCCATCCGATACCTGGGCCTGCACATCGACGCCAAGCTGAAGTTTGATCACCACCTCCAAACAGTCAGCGCGAAGGCAGCCGGTGTGATCGGTGCCCTCACGAAAATCATGCCCCACTCTGGCGGGCCCAGAAATAGCCAACATAAACTGTATGCTCACGTCGTCGACTCCATACTCCTGTACGGAGCCCCCATATGGAGCACAGCCATAAAAAAGCGGGCCTAAATTCGCCAGGTGGAGTCAGCCCACCGACGAGCCTGCCTACGTGTGATCGGTGGCCGGCCGCATGTCTCTTACGAGGCGACATACATTTTTGCCGGCATACCTCCGCTGACCCTCCTCGCGGACGAGCGAACGCGGCTCTATGGTCGCCGCCGGGAGGACGCAAGGGACGAGGAAGGCTTGGCAACGCTAAGTAAATAGCAGGAAGAATGGGACCAGTCGACGAAGGCCCGATGGACGCATCGGCTGATCCCAAATATCAAAGTGTGGATCAAGATGAGACACGGAGAGTTGAACTACCACCTTACGCAACTCTTGACCGGGCATGGCTCATACTCGCGAGCGAGCCGAACTAGCTTGCGGTTGTTTCCTTCGCCCACTCAGTTGTGATAAGACTGAGAGATGAAGTAATGGACAGAAGGGGATGACCGGACGATGCTGATAGAAGAAGATGCCACCCCACTCAAGCCCCCATGAAGCGCATAATGGCAAACCCTTTATCCCCGTAAAGTAATGCCTAACAGCGGTTTCTGTGGGGATGGAACAAAAGGAAATTGAAGTGAATGTATCTGTGGTGACGCACTTCAGAGCGCTTGCACATATATATTTTTGATGAGCTGCAATTGTTTAATGATTTACGTTTTTTTTTGTTGCTTGGGAGATCTAGAGAGATTTTGTTAGAGCCTCAGTTTCGTTGCGACAGTCACCTAGAAAAGATCTCAATAAATTCAATAGCCGTTGTTTATTATTATATTGTAGTTTTCATTACCCATCACTACAAATTGGTGACCCGGACTAAAAATTCATTATCTCTTCAGTAACTTGCGAGTACTACAGAGCAATATCTTTGGCTGCCACATTTTCTCTTTAAACTTTTTACAATAGTTTTGGAACGCGATGATAATCTTCGTCGCAAAAAGCAGCAACGCCGTATAAAGCAGCAGTGCATCGAGCAGCAACCCCTTGCAGAGCAGCAGCGTCTCGAGCAGCAACGTCTACCTATAGCAGCAGGAAGTTTGGCTGATTTACAATAGCGAAATATACCACAGGACAACATTCCTGCTGGATTTGGTGGTCCTCAAGTTTACCACGTTGTGGTGCGATTACCGACATTTCGGTTGGACAAGCCGGCAGTTTGGTTTGCGCAAGCCGAGGCACATTTGCCCTCGGAAACATCACGCAAGAGCAAACCAAATACTTTCACGTCATCTCTCAACTCGACGTGGGTGCTGTCGTAAAGGTCGAGGACATCATCACCAACCCATCTGCTGATAAGCCCTACACGCATCTATGATAGCAGTTCATCGAGAGGTTACCTTCTTCGGAAGAACAGCGTGTCCGGCAACTGCTCTATAACTAGGAGCTGGGCTATCGAAAACCATCGCAGTTCCTGCGTCATCTCAAGTCTTTGGCCGGCCCAACTCCGATGCAACCCAACCTACTTCGTCATCTTTGGCTTCGTCGACCTCCTCTGCACGTGCAAGCCATCTTGTCTACTCGGCCAGAGCTGTCTTTGGAGCAACTGTCCGACCTGGGCGTCAGAATCGTCGAGATAACGCCGGTCTCTGCCGTTCATGCTATCGACAATTCGGCCAATCAGGTAGTATCGACCGATTTTCGTGAAGTTTTAACTACTGTTAAAAATCTCAGCATGGAAGTGAACGAACTTCGACTCGGTCATCGCCAAAATCGACAACGCTCTCGCAGCCGTCACCGCAATCGCTCAAAGTCGACTTCTTGGAACTGTGATGCAGACAAGTTGTGTTGGTATCATTTCCAATTCGGCAGTAAAGCAAAGAAATGCGAACGGCCGTGCAAGGAAAACGTCGAAAGCAGTCGTCAGTAGCGGCCACCGACTGTCCCTCATCCAAGAGCCGCTTGTTCATTACGGACCAACCGTCCAAGCACCATTTTCTCATCGACACCGGATCCGATGTTTGCTGTTTTCCCCGGCGCTTACTACGCGAACGTCGACCCCCCACGAAATTCCGACTCAACGCAGCCAACAACAGCACCATCAAGACATACGAATTTTATACAATTCTCTTGAGTGATCGTTTTGTTTGTCCGTCGATGAACCGAGACTGCACACTCTGGGCACGATCTTGTATTGGACGTCGAACTCTATATATATAGCATACCAATATGGCGGCGTGCCCCCGGCGATTAACATGGGCATCATAGGTGAAATTTTGAATTTTGGACAATTCATTATTATTTGTTCAAATTTGATGTTTAAATTGTTGTCCTAATTATACATATACATATTTAGCACAAAATTGATGTATTCATAACATTTATAATGCGTTTAAATTGTTGAGAATTCCGATTTTTAATATGGTATCGCCCTAAGGATACTAGTTGCAGACGCCAGACGCTAGTAGGTTAGGAAGGTTTGTTTATGTGTTGCTGTCACTCGGTTGAGATTTTTGATCAGTGGAGATAAAAATGTCTCACACATACGTATCTTGCTGTGTTGAGGGATGCTCAAGCAAATCCAATGTTGACAAACTATTAACTTTCCATCAATGTCCTGCAAAAAATAAATCGAAAGTTAAAATAACCAATTTTTTCAGTGAACCCGAAGAAGTGGATAAGCATTGGGCTTGGAAGAAAAGTCTCAATCTTCCCAAAGAAATTACTCCCAGGGTGGTGTGTTCTCTGCACTTCGAGCCAGAAGACTATATTGTTAACAACTTACGTGGTAAATAAATATTTTTATAAGAATATTAAAAAATACAATATAAATCTTTAAATATATGTATAAATATCCAGATTTTCTAACCTCAATCAAAAGATTAAAACAATCAGCTATTCCATCAAAAAATTTATTAAAAACGGCAAGAGATTTGAAGAATGAAGCTCGTGCAAAGAGAAGTCTCAAGAGAATAAGTGATAATGTTAAAACTGTAGGTACTGGCGTGGTTGAAGTTTTTACTGAAAACGTGGAAGCTAATGATGAAAATGATGGACAGACCTCTCAAATCACTGTCTCAACTCAAACTGAATCTCAGCAAGAAGATAAAGAATTAAATGATCCTGTATTGATGTTGATGAAACTGCCTTGTAAACAGCAATTCAACTTAAGTGTATCTTTGACCACTGACAAAAAATTGCGCACAGCAACAGGACTTTCTTCTTTCAAAATTTTAAATACAATTGTGAAAATGTTAGAATGTGTCTATGGAAATCAGTTTAAAAATTATAAACTGAATGTACATGATTCAGTTATTTTAACATTTATGAAATTGAGACATAATCAGCCATATAATTTGCTGGCTCTCGTGTTTCCTTGCCTTTCTGACGTCACATGCAGAAAAATTGTTTTGAGAACAGTAAAAATGTTAAATCAGTGCTTATCCGTTACAATTACTTGGCCATCGAAAGAAGAAATTTTGAAAAATCTACCAAAGTGTTTTGAAGGATTTGAGAATACTCGAGTGGTGTTAGATTGCACTGAAGTTAACATTGAAAGACCAAAAAAACTGTGTTGCCAAGTGATAGCATATTCAAACTACAAAGGGGCAACGACTATGAAGTTCATGACTGGGGTATCTCCGGCTGGAACAATAACATTTGTCAGTGATACTTATGGTGGCAGAGTGAGTGACACAACTATTTTTGGCCAAAGTGAAGTGATAAATTTATTAGAGCCTGGTGATGCAGTAATGGTCGATAAAGGTTTCATGATAGGAGAGCTGTGCCTTAAAAACAGATGGAAGTGTATTCGACCACCATTCCTTCAAGAGAATAAATAATTTTTAGAGGCTGAAGCTCTTTCTAATGCAAAAATCGCTTGTGCAATGGTGCATGTTGAACGTGCCAATCAACGCATAAAGAAGTGGTCTACTGTTGGAGCAAAAATGCCAGCACATTTACTGCCAGTAGTTAATGAAATATTTAAAGTATTGTGTGCAACAGTTAATTTAAATGCTCCTATCTTGAGTCATAAATATTTTATGTGCATAAATTAAACAAAATTTATTTTATTTATACATTTTACATTTATGCATTTATACATTTATTTTAAAACATATTCATTTACATAAAATTAACAAACTGGAAATAAAGAAAATTTTATAAAAATGAATCTAACAAACTGTTGCAAATAACAATTCTTTGGACATGTGACTATTTTGAACACATTTTGTCTTAGGTGATTATAAAATACTTAAACTATTCAAACATTATACACCTTGGCTTGTTCATGGGCAATTAACTTTTCAAGACTTTTGATTTTCCAAGCACATAAAATGTAGAATTTTGTTATAATATAATTTTTTTAAATCTTTCAACAATTTTAGTAAAAATGTATCATTTCTTTGGACTGTAACTATAAATACTTCATTATCACAAGATGAGTATATCACAAGATAGGCGACACTTACATTTATAATACTCATTCCAAGTTGTACTCCACCATAATAGGTATGTTTAGTCTTCAAAACTATGTTTTTTTTATCATCATAAACTAATAAAGTTTTTATTGAAGCTTGCACAGTTTTTTCAATGCATGTAGTTGCCCCTTCAGAAGGACACTTGATTTGCAACACGGCATGAGGTTGATTGTCTTTGAAAATAACTCCATCAGGTGAACAAGCCAACCATGGATTTTGCTGAGATACCACTAGTCCTGTACAAAATACCAAATTATTGGTCGATTGGATGAAGCATCTCCTTGCTTGATCCTCCAAGTTATTTCCATGCTCAATGAAAGTACTAGAAATTGAAAGTGGATAAAAGGATCTCTTTAATTTCTTTGGCCAGTCTGGAGTTTTATTTTTAAGATAAGTGAACAAGCCATAGCGATTTGTGTCTGTGATACGCTTTGTTTTTTCCTTCATCCGAACATCATAATATTCTTTGGATTCTAAGCACAAATTTACATAATCACTGGACACACTTGCTAAGGCCTTGCTGCAGCACTCGTCCAGTCGTTCAACATTAAACTCTTGGATAATTTTCATTAATTTATTTTCTTGGAGATTAAATATCTTAATTATTGCTTCCAGTTCCTCAGGTGTACAAAAAGAAATTTCTGGTAGTTGAAATTGACCATGTCGACCTGTTCTAAAATGAAAAATAAGTATAATTTTTTTAAAATATTGATAAAAACTTTTACATAGGATCATGTATAGATATTTTTAGCATACTTGTGTTTTGCAAACGCACTGTCAGACAATTCCAACCCTAACTCAACCAATTTTCTTTTCTGCTCCTCTGGAAGTGAGACATCATAATCAGGCTCTGACGGCCCCAAGTTAATTTCTTTTTTCATACACTCATGAGTGTGGAGTTTTTTAGGCTCATATTGTTTCAAGCTTACATTTTTTTTCCACTCACACTCCATGTCAGTGCTTGATAGGAATGGCAATTCATCACTGCTATAAAATGAAAAAAAAAATATTTAATTGTAAATAAAAAGAAGTTTTACTTAAAAATTAGAAATTATATAATGAAAATACGTACTAATAGATGTAGAGCAATGTGGACAAGATATGTTTGCACTGCCTTGACTCGCCAGCCTTGCCATTGCAATGGCAATTCAAAATTGTCCCATGCTCGTCAATTTCTACATTGACTTCGTGAGGTTTATCATTCAAGTTAGACGTTTGTAAACACAAAGCTGTTACTTTAACCCCACCACTTTCGGTATTTTCTTTTATACCACATAAAATCACATGCCCGGCCTAAAATATTCGTTCACCTTCAATGTACTTCCTCTGGTCAGTATTTTCCCCCGCCCAATCACATATATTAATCACCTCAATAAATATTATTTAATAAAACAATGTCAAATCCTATACCCTACAATGTTAATCGCCGGGGGTACGCCGCCATCTTGATGTGCTATATATATAGAGTTCGACGCCCAATAGCCTGCCAGAAGTCGAAAGTAACTCGACACGTGCACTCACCATTGAGTTCGTTTGCACAGCCGTCGCGGCGTTTTTCACACGTACACATCGACTTGATCGGTTCGCTGCCTACTGTCGATTCGTACAAGTATTGCTTGACCATCATCGATAGATTTACTCGTTGGCCAGAAGTGCATCCGTTAAAGAACACGCCAAAGGAATCGGTATGCAACGGCTTACTTCAAGCTTGGATTTCACGTTTCGGATGTCCCGACGTGTTGACGACTGATCGCGGTGGTCAATTCATGTCGCACTTATTCAATGATCTGGCTAAGCATCTTGGTATACAGCTCCGACATACAAGCAGCTGGCATCCGAAGTCAAATGGAATCGTCGAAAACTTACACCAACACCTAAAAGCTGCACTTTTGGTCCATCAACAAGAGAATTGGCTTGAAGCTCTACCAATGGTGCTGCTTGGTATTCGCTCAGTTTTCAAGGAGGATATTTCGTCAACGACCAGTGAATTGGTTTATGGAGAAGCTCTGCCCCTGCCCGGCGAGTTGTTTACGACTGCAGCTCCAACATCTTTCATCGACGCTTGCAGTCTAGTGCATCGGCTACATACTATCATGCATCGCTTACAACCTGTGCCCGCTTCTAAACACTGCCAGCCCCGCGTCTTTGTTTATCAAAATTTGCGGGACTGCAAATACGTATTGCTGCGTGACGAGGCGATTTCCAAGGCTTTGGTGAGAACGCCGTTTTCTGGTCCTTGGAGGTGCTAGGACGTTCAGACAAAACCTTCAAGCTCGATATTCGAGGAAAAATTGTCACCGTATCTATTGATCCTATGAAACCTGCCTACGTTTTAGACGACCACGTTTCTACAACGTCAGCGATCAAGAAAATTGTCAACCCCAGTTCTACAGTTTCCGGTGGCTCGAACCATTCGTCTACGCCTGTTCCTGCTACGACTCGCCGTGTTCATTTTTGCATTTAAATATTTAATACATTCTTGTTAAATACTTATTAAATGCTTGTTAAATACTTGTTATATACTGCGTAGGGGGGTGATATGGCAACGTACTTCAGAGCGCTCGCACATATGGGTAAAAACGCGAGTAATTCCCCAGTGCCACGCGCGGGCAGCGCAAACGGCCGGATCGCTCAGTTTTCAACTCACTCGCAAAGGGTTAAATAAAATTCAGAAAAATACACTAACATCGGGTTTCGATAGGTTTTTACCTCAGCTTCCTACTGATGAGGTCAAATATGAAAAATATGCCTCCATAACCTCAAAAAATGGACTTGAAGATAAAACACGTTGTAACTTCCAGAGTTACACTCCGATCGACTTTCTGACTAGCTAGATCGAAAGATCTTGCGATTTTACATAAGAAATGACTCTAAAAAACGGGACTTCTTCGATTTTCTCGAGCGGTGAAGAGGGAAAGAGAGCGCGGTCGGCTGTTTTCGAGGGCCGTGGCCTGTTTTTTCGCTACACTTTACGTTTCTTTACCTTTCACGCGTTAGGCTTTCGCCATAAAAACAAACAATTACATGGTCTGTATACAAGTAAACAAAAAAAGTTCATGGAAATTGCTGTATCTCAGTAAAAAATAAATAAATTTGCAATTTTAAGAAATGTTATGGAAAAAGGAGAAAAAAATCTACTCAAAAATACAATGATTTTTTCGATTTTACGCCTCCTGTTTGCCCTTAAGGGGACAGATATACTTTAAACTCAAAATTTTTTTAATGGATCTTTGAGTAAGATTTATTTATTTTGAAATTTTAAAAGTTTGATTTGGCCCTGAGACACAGCTGCTTTAGTGGGCTTTTTTCCTATACTTTCGGTGTTAAAGGTTTTCTTCTTTTGCCGTTTCTGGTGAGTAGTGTTTTTGGTTGTTTGTCGTAACTTTCAGAGAGTACCGATTCAGCTTCAGCACCAGGGTCGTGTAAACCTCTTTAGAACATACTGGTTAAGGTCACTACCTCGGATGAGTAGATCGAACCAATAGGTCACTCTTAAACAGAACTTTTATGATTTACATTTCGGCAATAACGAAAAATGGAAAAAAAATGCGTGCTTAACTGTTCATGCAGAGCAATCGCGTGTTTGATCGCCTCTCTTGTGGTAGAGGCCGTAAGCATTGATGTTCTGAGGAAGTGTACGCGACCCTGGTGCTAAAGCTTCATACATATGCTCTGAAAGTTACGACAGATGATCAAAAACACTACTCACCAGGAAAATGAAAAGAAGAAAAAAATTAACACGTAAAGTATAAGAATAAGCCTCACAGAATAAGCTGTATCTCAGTGCAAAATCAAAATTTTGCAATTTCGAAAAATTCTATGAAAAGGGGGGGATACTGAAAAATCCAATAAAAAATTTTTAGTTGGATTGAAAATTATGTATTCCTTTAAAGATATTTTTCTGCGCTGAAGTAACGATATAATGTTTCAAAATCAGTATTTTCGAAATTAGGATTAAATATTTACCTCGCACAATTAATATATTACATCAAAGTCAATAAAGGCAGTGCACGTGAATATGCCTTAGATGTTTTTATATCCAGATAAATGATATATTATGCTTCAAAAAATATAACACTTTAAACTTCATGAATTAGTAATATCGTTTTAACATTACCTGCATAATCGAAACCATGAATGTCACGGCAGCAGCAACTTCTGTAGGTGAATATAAATTTACTTCTTGGCTCGCAGATACTTTGTAATCCGTATGTAAAGCAGTGGAATTGTTCGGATTCGATGCAAGAAAAGTACTATGAGCTAAGACAATTTTACCAGTCATCATACAAATGACAGCAAAAGTACCTAACGCATAAACATTTTGTTGGTATGAATACAATTTTGTCAACGAATAATTATATTTATATTTATTTTCATCATTGCGGATATAAAATCATTAAAAAAATAGAATATTTATACTATAACCTACCCATAGAATTGTGTTTTGATGTTCCAAATATAAAGTAGATAAGTACAGGAAAAAATGCCATGTATATTCCAGTTATAGCAGGAACGTTTCCTAACATTGCATAAGCCATACCTGTTAATAAAAATTATTCATTATTCACGTAATTTAAATACAGTCTATAGAGCCCTGGTTTCTTACCTTGAGGTATATGCATGACCGCAACTGTAACTCCCGCAATGATATCTCCATATAAATCTTTTTTCCATTTATAACGAGGTAACCAATCGAAAATAGGTACTGTACGCCGGAAACAGGATGTAGGCTGAATTTTCTTGAACTTGTGGGCAATCTTTTTGCTGACTAAATAGATTTGATAGATTCAAACGTAGATTAATATATTATTTTATAAAATTTGTCTATCATCGCTCCCTAATTTTTATGATAAGAATGATTTTGTCATCAATCAGAATATAGAGCATATGGGGCAAAACACTATTGTTGACCCAGCACCTCGCGGGAGTGACCAAAACGGTCCGATCACTCAGTTTTCAGCTCGCTTGCAAAGGCTCAAATAAAATTCAGAAAAAATAACTTATAGGGGTTTCAATAGGTTTTTACCTCAGCTTTCAATGGGTATAGTCAAAAATGCAAAAATGTTCCTTCATAATTCCAATCGACTTTTAGAATAGCTAGATCGAAAGATCTCGCGATTTTACTTCGTAATAGTCTTAAAAAATGAGTATTTTCGATTTTCTTGAGCGGTGAAGGAGGAAAGAGCATTTTTCGATCGTTTTGGCGGGTCACTTGGCGGGCTACGGCTCTCCTTGCTTTATTAATGCATTAAGTTACGCGCACAAAAGTAAACAAATATATGATTTCGATGTATTTTTTCTCAGCTTTTTGATAGTGATACATATTTTTGGAAAAAATGATTTTCTCAATGATAAAATGCAAAAAATATTAAAACAAATCGTTCTTGTCTACGCTTTCTTTTAATAACTCATTGAAAAAAGTATATTTTCTAAAAACTAACTACACCATCAAAAAACTGAAGAAAAAATACATCGAAGTCATATATTTGTTTACTTTTGTGCGAGTAATTTAGTGTATTAAAAAATCAAGTAAAGTCGTAGCCCGACGAGTAACCCACCAAAACGCTCAAAAAATGCTTTTTCCTCCTTCACTGATCGAGAAAATTGAAAATGCCCACTTCTTTTAGGACTAATTCCGAAGTAAAATTGCGAGATCTTTCGATCTAGCTACTCTAAAAGTCGATTGGAGTGTAACTCTGGAAGTTACAACGTGTTTTATCTTCAAGTCACTTTTTTGAGGTTGTGGAGGCATATTTTTGATTTTTGATCATACCGCTCGAAATCTGAGGTCAAAACCTATTAATAACCGTTTTAAATTAATTTTTCTGAATTTTATTTGAGCCTTTGCAAGCGAGCTGAAAACTGAGAGATCGGGCCGTTTTTGTCACTCTTGCGAGGTGCTGGGGCAACAAAGGTGTTTCGCCCCATATGTGTTCAATTTTTAATTATAGTTTTTAACCGATGTTAATGGCAAACTATATAATAAGTAAGGAAACAACCGCAGATGATATTAAAAAAACTCAGCACAATTTTTCATAAGAAATGTACACAAACGAAAAATATAACCTGGAGGTTGAGGCATTGTTTCAAATTATATAGATTTTTGATTCATATGTTGCAAAGGAAAGAAAAATAAAAAATTCTCGTATTTTCTGACGATGAGATTTTTCGAGGAATAATACGAGGTTAATGTGAATGAAAAATGCGGATAAAGTTGAAGAGTAGGCCTTTGCATTTAAAAATAGCTTATTTATGTTATTTTGGCATTTAGGCACTGTGCGCAAGGTTCAGATCAGAGTTTTTGACGTAAGGACTTTTGGTATGGCCCAAAATCTTCAGGAAAGTACCCTTTATGGGCTAAGTTTTCTGGAATTTTTGTTAGAGTTATAAAAAAGTTTGTACACTAACAAATGTAAAATGTGATACCTCCGAAACTTGTTTGGCTCGATAGATCGCGACTAACATTCACACATTTCCACACACACGCACATAAACAATAGCATTAGGAAAACATGGCAGTACCAAGATACTTCAGCAGGTCAATACGTGGATATTCCTATTTATCGATAATGACACGGATGCACTTGTGTAATTCACAAAGGAGCAGAACGCATTTGAAAATGTGCTTTCTCAGAGAGTCACGTTGACTCGGTACTCGAAATTGGGCCTTTGACTGGCCAACATCGCTAGCACTTTTAGTGTCTTGGGAGAAGATCTCCAAATCGAGGTATCACTTGCCATCCTGCCACCATGCCAACCAATGCATTATATTTATTATACTAACAATGCTTTTACGAAGATGACATATGTCGTTAACCGATTGAATGTATGTAATCTAAGAAATTAAAAATGTTATTGTGGAAATTTTACGGTCACTGATAAGAGGTAATTTGAGTCATGTTCACTTGGTTTTGTTCACATGTATGCCAAAAAGCTCTGGGCACGCAAAGTGATATTTCGTACTGAAAGTCTGAATGCATAAGTACGAAAGTATTATTGTGATAATAGGTTAACCACTGACTAAGAATTGTTTCATGGTTAATGGGTAAACAATATGCACACAATGCATCTTTGACGATTATTTCGATATTTTAATATTTTAATGAATTATCTCCGTAATTGTTGTAAATGTAGCTAATAATTGTAAGTACATCTTTGACGATTATTTTTATGTTTTAATACTAATTATAATCGAATCGTAAAACATAACAATGAATCGGTCACGTTGATATTGAAGTTCTGTTGTCGCTAATAAAAATTTTAATATATTATAATCATGAAAACAATACAATACTTTGCCCGAATTCAAACTCATTTACAAGTTATTCAACATGTGATATTAAGTATGCCCGATCGCTCATGTCGTTATAATGCTCTCATTGAAAAATTATTAATCATTGTCATCAAATTTTTTTATTCGAACAGTAAACTGCAATTGTGACTAAGTTGGTATTTGCACAAAGTTCTTTCTGTTAAGGGGACACTCCCATTGCAAATTTTGAAAAAATCGTTTTTTTTTTTTTTTTACATAAAATCGTTCTTTAACATCATGAAAATAGTCTGTTAAAATTTTAGAACGAAATTTATGAAGGAAAAAAATTTATGGCCTACCGCGCGTGGCCCGATCGGCTTACTTTAATTGTATATGTCATTTGTTTATATTTATATCCTATCTATGAAAGTTTTTGATTTATTTACATAATTACGAAAAATTTGTAAGTGTCTTAGTAGCTTTATTCTCGAATAGAGCTTTATTTAGCATACATTATAACGTGTTAAAAAATTAAATATTAAATAACGTATCTACGATGACCCCAGCGCAAAATGGTAGCGGTTCAAAAACTAATCAAAAAAAGAAACGAAACCATTACTGTTACAAAAGAAAATTTAGAGGAAATCAATTCACAAGAGAATTACCAAGTACTTCGGCCAAAAAGTTAAAAAATAACAACGATTTAAAAACTCCCACTGACTTTTCCATCAATTTCGTGATTCTGTGCTTCAATTTAGTTTTTTCTACACTTTCTGAATACGTGAAGTGTAACAATTGCAATAGTAAAATTGCGTTCACACAACGAAGAAGCAGGGATGTTGGGTAGCAATTATGCCTTGAATGTTCATGTGGACAAAAATTTATTAAATCGTCTCCATCGATTTCAAATAATACCTTTGAAACAAATCAAAGAATAGTTTTTGCAACGAGAGTTCTCGGCTTGGGTCATAATGGATTAACATCTTTCTTGAGTTTGATGGATATTAATTCTAGTTTTTCGCATAATTTATATTATGGTGCTATCTCAAGAATCCATAATGCCGCAAAACAATGTTTCGACTTTGTTACAAAAAAAGCAGTTAACGAAGAAACTAAATTGAACGAAGAAAACGGTAATACGCCTACTTATCTCTCAGTATCAGTATTCAGGAACTTGGATGAAAAGAGGATTCACATCTTTAATTGGTGTATTTACTATAGTTGGTAAATATTCTGGAAAAGTGTTAGACTTGAATTTTAAATCATCATTCTGTTTATCTTTTAGTCAACATAAAAAAAAATATAATGAAGTTGAGTTTACGATGTGGTATGAGGAACATAAAGAAGAATGCTCGGCTAATCACACTGGATCTTCAGGTAAAATGGAATGTGACTAAGCTATTACAATTTTTCAACGATCAAAAGAATTATATAATGTTTTTTATCATAATTATATCGGGGATGGAGACAGTAAAACATATACGAATATAGTCGATGCAAATCCTTACGGCAATGAATTCATAGTAAATAAATTAGAATGTGTTCTTCACGTAGGCAAGCGTATGTACCGAAGACTAGTTGAAGTAAAAAAAAATTTTAAAATTTTGGAAAAAGAAGAAAAAAAAAGCCATGGCAGATGCAGATAATAATAACATTTCTACCGAAAAGCCAGTGCCGAAGAAAAGGGGTAGACGAACAAAATCTGAGATTAGAAATGATGAATCTGCAGTATCAAAACCTCCCAAAGTAACTAAATCAACTTTAAAAATCATTCGATAAATGTCTGTTTTCTATAGTCTTGCCATTCAAAGATATCCGGATTCAGTTGAAAATATGAAAAAAGAGATTCTCGCTGGTTATTACCATAGGATATCTACGAATGAGTTTCCTCGACACGAGTACTGCAATGAATATTGGTGTCGTTACTTAAAAAGTAAAAGAAAAAATAAGCCTTATAGTCATAAGCCACCACTAGATCCAAGTATACAAAGTTATATTTTACCTGTATACGAATCTCTCAGCAATGACGACTTACTGAAGAGATGTCTTGGCCACAACACACAAAATGCTAATGGAAGTTATAATAATTTAATTTGACAAATTACTCCAAAAACAAAATTTTTTAGTAAAAATGTTGTGGAAATTGCAGCTTGGATTGCAGCTTGTTTATTTAAGGAAGGAGCAAAAACTTATCTGAAAATTATGAACCTCATGAGTATCAAGATTGGAAAAAAAGCAACTACATGGTCTGAAAATATTGATATGAGCCGAATAGATCAAGCAAATAGACGCAGTAGTTTGGAGTCTAAAGAAGGTCGAATTGAAAGAAAAAAAGCATTGTCAAATCGTGCACAACTTTTAACAGAGACAAAAATATTGCAATATGGCCCAGGAATTGCTGAATGAAAGTTATTCATACATATTTTTTTGGGCATAAAAATTTTTTTTCCAATTTTTTTTCAATTTTTTTTTGTAACAAATATTTTTTTTTAATAATTTCTTCATCATTTTTTTAAACTGATACTAGATTCTGAAAGAACCCATTTAAATCCCCTAGGCATGAATTTTCAAGAAACTTCATCGATGACTTTTTTACGATGTAAAATCCATGCCGAAAATGTAGTCTTGAACCTTGATTTATTCAAAAAACTTTAAACGCGTTTTTCTCGAAATCACTTTTTTCCAGCTCTGAGCAGCAATTGAGAAAAACTATTGGTCCGATCTTTACGTTTAACGGCTCGTTTTAATCGTTACAACTTTCTTTAGAAGACAAACCTCTAAAAAGTTGAAAAAATCATCCCCGTTTCTTTTTATAGGGGTGAATTCACCCCCATAACCACCGAAAAGAGCATTTTTAAAAAAAAATTCGTGCAAAAATCGTAAAAATTGAAAATATCAATTTTTTAGAGGTTTGTCTTCTAGAAAAAGTTGTAACGATTAAAACTAGACGTTAAACGTAAAGATCGGACCAGTAATTTTTTCTCAATCGCTGCTAAGAGCCGAAACACGGATTTCAGCAAATTCAGTCTACAGCCAACAAAATGGGTCTTGAAGAGAGAATTGAGATTGAATTTTCCGCCCTCCTTGCGAACATCACCGAGGAGGCCCGTGGCAAGAGGCCCCTTGTCATTGCAGGGGACTTCAACGCATGGTCGACGGAGTGGGGATGTAGGGCGACTAGACCGCGGGCTCCCATCCTGCTTGACTCGCTCGCTCTCCTCGATGCGGTGCTGCTCAACACCGGCGACGTACCAACCTTCAACGGCCGACAGGGCAGCTCAGTCGCCGACCTGACGTTTGTTTGCGAGTCACTTGCGCCTCGCGTATTATCATGGACGGTGAGTGGGTGGTACACACACAGCAACCATCAGGCCATCGTATTCGAGATCGAGGACGCCGGCACTTCAACCAGGCCCTCGACGCGCCAGAGCTGCCGATGGAACACCCGTACGCTCGATGCGGACCGTTTCTCTGCCGTCGTGTCCGGCGCATCGGTCGCCCCCGGGACCGCGGAGGATATGGCGTCGAGCCTCATGGACATCATCACCGGCGCATGCGATGCCTCCATGTCCAAGGCAGACCCACGTCGCCGTCGCGAGCCGGTATACTGGTGGACGGCGGAGATCGCTGATCTTTGACGCTCTTGTTTGCGAGCTCGCAGACTCTTCCAGACATCGCGTGGCCGGCAGCACGAGGATGCCCATAGCGCGAACTACGCCTCCGCAAGACGTCTACTGCGCGTGGCGATCAAGACCAGCAAACGCCGGTGCTGGAGACAGCTTTGCGACGAGGTCGACAGCGGCATATGGGGCAGACCATACAGGATTGCCATGTCACGCCTGCGATGCCCGCAGACCAGGCAACCTAGCTCCCCTTTCCTGGTGCGCGGCGCCCGGCCCAGATGGCGTGCCCAACATGGCGCTCGAGCTCGCTATTGCCGCGCGTCCCGACGTCTTCCTGCGGGTCTACACGACCTGCCTAGAGACCAGCGTCTTCCCGTCTAGCTGGAAGCGCCAGAGACTCGTCCTGCTCCCAAAGCCAGGCAAACCTCCCGACGAGCCGTCCTCGTATCGCTGCTGTGCATGCTGGACACGGCGGGCAAGATTCTCGAGAGAATTATATACGACCGACTGGAGGCTTTCGGAACGGCAGAAAGACCCGGAGGCCTCTCAGAGCGACAGTATGGCTTCTGGAAAGGGCGATCAACGATAGATGCCATCGAAGACGTCATTTCCACCGCCCGTGAGACCATCGCCGGCAAGAGATGGTACCGCGGCACCAAGAAGTACTGCGCCGTGGTGACACTCGACGTGGAAATGCGTTCAATTCGGCTCGGTGGGACAACATTCTCGCCGCTCTACACCGTTTGCTCGTACCCGATTACTTGCTGAGAATAATATCCAGCTACTTCTCGGCAAGAGTGCTCGACTTCACCACTGACGAAGGTCCAGAGTCCTACGAAGTCACAGCAGGTGTCCCGCAGGGGTCAGTATTGGGGCCGATCCTGTGGAACGTTATGTATGACGCGATCCTGCGCCTCAACTTCGATGGCGATGTTCGTATCGTCGGCTTCGCGGACGACATCGCAGTGGTGGCTGTCGCCAAGCATCTATGGCAGATCGAACACGATCTGAACGCCGCGATTCTACAGGTGCGAGACGCGCTCCAAGCTCTCAGCTTACAAACGGCTGACCACAAGACGGAGGCTCTGCTCATCACCAGCAGAAAAAAAGAGGAAACCATCACCATCACGGTAGTCGACCACAGCATACGCTTGTCTTCCTCCATCCGCTACCTGGGCCTGCACATCGACGCCAAGCTGAAGTTCGACCACCCCCTCCGAACAGTCAGCGCGAAGGCAGCCAGTGTGATCGGTGCCCTTACTAAGATCATGCCCAACTCTCGCGGGCCCAGAAGCAGCCGACGCAAGCTGTATGCTCACGTCGTCGACTCCATACTCTTGTATGGAGCCCTCATCTGGAGCACAGCAGCACAAAAGCGAGCCTACATTCGCCAGGCGGAGTCAGCCCACCGGGAGGTGGAGCGGGTACCACTCAAAAAGAAGACCGGACTATGTCATCAGCCTCAGAAGCGGTAAAAAAACCCGATCACTGTTCGAGCTGGAAGCGATAGGATAACTATAAGTAGGAGCCCGAGGCGAGGACTCAAAAGGCTGGCAATAGATGGAGCACAACACTCTCATGATGAAGTCAGAAGCGAGAACACACTCACAAGATGTAGCCGACAGAGCAAAGGGATGGGCTTGCCATTGGCTTCAGAAGCGAGAACCACACTCACAAGATGGCACTTATCAGCGAGTTCTAAAAAGAAGATGTCCAACTCAGGAGGAGATGCCAGCAATGTGTGACCACGCAGTAGACGGCTCTGAAAAAGGGGATACGACAATCGACGATGGCATCGTGCAGTATCGGAGGTTCACTAAGCAGAAAGAAGATGAGTCCCTGAACCCCTAATTGTCGCATATCACTATGTGACGGATGGGAGATGTATGGAAAACAATGACTAACAGAAGTAGCAGAAATGCTTAACTAACCCCGGCCTCACCGAAGCAATGCCTAACGGCGGATACCGGTGAGTGTCCGAAAGAGGTGGAATAGGAAAAAAAAATGTTAAATATAGGTATAAAACTCAGTAAAACTACGATTGTGTTTAATCAAAATATATTTAAGAGAAATACAAGTTCACATCAGTTTGACTGTCTACGACCAAGTGAGCAAGACAAGTAAATAAAAGTAGAACCAGTGGTACAGAGAGGCTAGATGACAACATACACATGTACTGGTCAATCATCCACACACACACACACTCTCATATAAATTTACCCCATTCCAACAAAAAAAAACACACACACACACACAAGCAACGCACACACATTTTTATCATGCAATTTTCATGAATTTATAAAAATTTTACTCCTAAAAACACGATTTTGATCCGCAACAATAAGCTGTTGAACAAAAACTATACCGTTTCAAGGGCAAAACTGTGTTGACTTGTAGTAAATTACGTTTGCGATCGTTAGGTAATGAGTTTCATGTCAATATAAATAAAACAGCGATAAAGGCGGTGCCAAAATCAAATTTATTAAAACAGGCGGTGGGCGAGAGTGCGTAATCGCACACTACCTCGTCACCTAGTCGACGTTTCGCCGACCACTTTGTCGGCCTCTTCAGGAGTCCTGTTTTATTTATATTGACATTTACCAAAAAGGCGCAACAATTTTATCATAATGAGTTTCACATGTTGTGATCTTGATACGATAAATAGTTTAAAGATGTACATATAGAGTGTGCATTGGATTTTTTTCAAAATTGAAATTCATTCAATAAGGATAGGATCTCGTCTTAACACAAAGTGACAATTATTCAAAAGAATGAAAAATATCGCAAAATGGCACACGAGTTAATAATCGATAAAGAGCTCAAAATTTTCTGAACAATGAAAATTCTGAGAATGAACTATTGTAGTACGGCTGAAAACCTATCTGCATCACCGGACAGAATTTTGTTAAAATTTTTTTTCGCTGAGATCTCGTGATTTACACAAATGCAACAATTTCTCATGCGTATGCAAAATTGGAAACGTAACCTTAAAACGATACTTCAGTCAATTATCGAATTAGAGGATGAATTTTCCGAGAAATCGATAATTCTAAGAGTGAATTATTGGAGTAGCGCTGTATACCTTTCGAAATCTTGCTTCAGAATTTCGATCGGTTAAGTATTCCGCGAGATCTGGTGGTTGACTCATGTTTGACTAAAAATTTAAAAAAAACGTGATTTGAAGGTAAAAAAAATTTGGATGGTCCAATTTTTTGAACCAATGCACCAAATTATCTGAAAATTTGCATGGGTTCATGATTTTGGATCCGCTATCGAATGATATCTATCTTATTGCTCTCTAAGTACGGGAAGTACCCATCTCGAATTAGCTTTTTTTAATTTGGCGTTTTCGGTGTATATATAGGTGCGCTGCACCTAGCCGACATTTCTCAGCTAATTAAGACTAATTTCAATGAAATTAACATATTATATTTTAACCATTATATTTTTTTATAGAAATATTTTCATAAAACTAAAGTAATAAACAATTTACTATTATAAATAATTTTTTCGCATTCTCTCACGAGCTCTTGCCCTGAGCAAATCTCCCAGACCTCCGGAGAAGTGCGACACTCTCGGTATATCAGAGTCACCAAGACCCAAGCGACGTGTTTTTTCCCGGATCACACAAATCTCTAGGATTTCCAGAGATTCTGCAACTCCTCGAGCTGTCAAGGTTGTTGACTGGATAGGGACAATTTACTTTAATAAAAGTTAACTTTGTTTCTCCACGAAGCAATCTTCTTCTCGTTAACCTTCTCATCTTTCCTACTTCCCGCTTCGGCCGCTAGGTAGCCTCGGCCGAAGGAATCGCTCTCCACAAGAGCTTAAGAAGGGGACTCGTTTGCAAAGTTTCAACTTGCTCTTGATCGAGAGAGCTCACCAGCCTAGCTCGGATTCCAGCTTACTTGGACAAATTCTCTCGAATCTCTCTATACCGCTTCAATATGGGAAGCTGGATAAGTCATTAGCTCGGAGAAATCCGAAGTTAGATTAAGAGAGAGGAGTGGTGCGCTGCGTGGCATCCGTTGGAGTTGTTTCGAGTGGCAGCACTTTGAAAAGGCCGGTCATCATTATTGGCGGAAAATTATGCGCGGTATATGAGTAGCGGCGTGTCGTCACTTAGTTCCTGTCATACTTGCCAGGTGGAGCGTGATACGTGCTCCTCGATACTGCGTCGGCGACGACCAGTCGTTTTAAGCGACAGTTCGCCGGTGCGGTGTATAGAGAAGCCATCGCCATCTCCAGAGTCTGCCCCTTTGGGATCACCTGCGAATCCGCCAAGTGCGCAACTACCGTTGAAGAGGCCAGTTATCATTATACCGCGTCAGCGATGAATAGTCGTGCTAAACCACAGTCCGCCGGTAAGGTGTGTGGAGAAGCCGTCGTCTCTTCCGCAATCAGTAGTTGCGACACTGTTGAAGGAGTTACAGTGTGTCCGTGAACCGACGCGTCCTGTGCTGGTCACACCAGAACAGCGGCTGCCGGCTTGCGAGACGCCCGGAAAACGCCAACCACTGCCTCCTCGGCTAACTGGCAGAGAGTTAGACACTTTGCCCGATTCTTTCCGTGACCTAGCAATCCACAAGCCTAAGATACGTCTACACGACAATGTACCGAAGTCTGATTCTTCAGACGGAACACGATATCTCCGAGACCGTCTGAACTTATTACGTCTTCCCTCTCTGCCACCTAGTAGAATTCGGTCCACCAGGCGTCCGAGGAACGGGAAGTTTAAGACGCAGAGTACGTTGCGTAGAGATCGCAAACGGCTGTGGCGCTACCTAGCCAAGAGGCTAGCAGAGAGGAGAGAAAAGAAGTAGAGGAGACTGGTCCTTTTCAGGACTAAACACAATCAGCCCTTTTCAGGGCTAACAAAACATTACAAACGTGGACAGGTTATACGTTCCCTATTGCATAAGCTTTGTTGGATACTGCACCGAACTTATCAAATTTTACGTTAATTTTTAGTGTTTTTTTTTATTTTTCGTTCAAAATGACGCCATTTTGTAAAAAATCGATTTAAAAACAAAAGCACAGGTACTTTTTTTTAGCTATACATATATGGCTGATTCTCTGTGAAGTCGAATGGTCAAAAAAAATTTTTTCTGCAAATATGAAAAACTTGTTGTTTTTGATGTCAGATTTGTCCCAAAAAAATTTTAGGAAAATTGGGGCCTTCTAAGATACTTTTTTAGAGGCCCAAAGTTGGCCATTTCAGCGTTTTTCCGAAATTCATGAAAAATCGCAAATATTCAAATAATTCCAAACACGGAAAAGAGTATCGAGTAGCTGCCACGGACGCGCAGAGGTGCTGTTACTCATTTGATTTTGGGTGTCAGACCCTCCATTATCGAGGGTTGGGGACTCGTCAGTTTGCATGTATAATATCCTCGATTGCATCGAGTGTCTGACACTCGATGAATCGAGGAAAAACTAATCTTTTTTTTTGTGATCTTACAATTTTCGAGATAAATTACATATCAACGCTCTTTGCAAGGAGAATATTTCTATTTTTTTACGTAAACAAGCTACTCTTTGTAAAGATCATCGATATGCTTTTATTAAAAATGTATGAAGAAGATAAAATTGATCAAGTAAATAATAATAAAACACATACTTCATGAAAATGTTTACATAATTTTTTAATAATTGTACATGAACCAATCAATAAATCTGTTTGCGGCATACAGACCAAATAAAACTTTGGATTCTGGCCTGCTTTCAATGAGATATTACAGTTCATTTTTCACATACTCATACTTCGAACCTGTCAGTAAATAAATCATCAATAAAACGCTAATGTCAGATTAAAAATAGTGAAAAAAGAAATTAGATCTTTAATAACTTCTAAGTCGAGCCTGGGTTTCTTAGCAATATTATGCGAATCAAGTGGAATCAAGTTGATTCATCAATATGCATAGCAACATCTAAATAGCAAACGTAACTATAAGCAAATTGTAGAGAGTCACCGCAGCACAAATTTAGGTTATAAAAATAATAAGTTAGTATTAATTATAATAAGTATAAGTCTTATCTTCTAATTCAAGTTCTTCATCAGTATGCATTAAATCGGAAATAACTTGCTCTGAATCCATAATTATTGTACTATCAATTATAATCTTCAAACGTTGTCGCTTTAACTCGCAGTGATCGAGGAGCTGAAATCTTTACTGAAGAGCAGCAGCGATTTGTTGTTTTGGCTGTAACCGTCACGCGATCATCGAGGGTCAGTCACTCGATGGATAGAGGGTGAACCCTCGATAGATTTAAATAAATTCTAGCGGGCGAGTCGAGTAGCAGCACCACGACTCAGCGTGGCAGCTACTCGATTAGAATAAAATGATTCAAAATTAAATGTGACCACGAGCTTTTTCATTGAAAATTGTCCAAATTTTTCGAAAAAATGTATGCCAAAGTGATTGGAGCTATATGGGAGCTTATAGAGGAAAAAATTGAAAAAAATAAAAAACACGAAATCTGATCCCAGTTGAAAATAGTTGCATGGATTTCCTCGTGGATCAGCTAGGTGGAATCGATGATAATCGGAGATAGATTCTGCATGGAAATAGCGTGGAAACAGCGTGGAAACAGCGTGGAAATAGTATGAATAGTATATCGATTTCACAAGGACAGTTTATAGATTCCACGAGGAAAGATCATAGATTCCATGTAGATTTTTGCCACTTTATCCATGATGACTCTCTTGGACGATCTACGAGGTTATTTCGGTCATTAAAAAAATGAAAGAAAGTTTCTTCCGTAAGCAGGATTTGAACCCGAGATCTTTTGATTTCAAAGCTGGTACTTTAGGAACTGAGCTATTAATCAGACATATTAGTTAACCCATTTCAAAGTAAAATGTACTTGTAATAAATATTATTTTTTGTTTGTTCGATTTTTTTTTGGTTTTTAAAAAATTCAATTCGTTACACTTTATACACTGCACGCAAAAAGCTGCGCACGTGTTGTATAAACAAAGCATTTTACCACACATCAGTGTCCAAAAACGCTTTTAAAGCACTGAAACGTGTACGCAAAAAGGCACTTTTCGCTATACTATTGCATAAAATTTTTTTGGCCATTCGACTTCATAGAGAATCGGCCATATATTGTTGAAATTTTTGTGTCTCATATCCATAACTTTAAAGTTGCACCCGTAACACTATTTTCCCGAAGCACTAAAAAAAAGACGTCTCAGGGAAAATACTGTCAAGCCACCATTTTGTTTTTTACAGCCAATATAAATTTTGAAAAACATTGTTCAAATGTTGTATAAACAAGAACTTTTTACTAAATTTTAGGGTTAAGGAGCATAGTTGCACCTTGCTTTTAACAAATAATTAAAATAATCGCTTCGAGCAGAGTCTGCCCATAGAATGTAAGCAGGAAATTTTCGAGGAAAGCCCAATTTATTTCTTGGTTTTCGTGGTTCCTTTTTTTTATTTATAATCTCTATTTTAAAAACTTGAATACATATAGTATTCTGAGACACTCTAACTGTAACGTCCTGTATTGGTCGGGGTTGATAAATAACATTACACACAATTATTGTTAAATATTTGGCACGCTCATATCTCATGTATCAACACTCTGCCTCGTCATGTATATCTCTACACCGCTACCGCGCAGAGAATATAGATCTCCACTCGGCACTCGATACGCGCGCTCTCTTTATTTGATCTTCAGTAATATCGCATACAACACTAACACAACTAACTGAAGAGTTGTATACAAAAGTTGTAAAATAAAAGGAATTTGCTTAGTAGGCTGATTTTAATTCCAAACCTATCACTGAAGAAGTGAGTTTTTTGGTCTATTTGGACGCTGGTTTTTGCATTGACTTTCAAGTAGAAATCAACCTTCTAATTTTAAATATAGACTATAAAATAATAATAATACAATTGATTTTTGGAAAATCTAAAGTAATTTTTAGTTCCTGATATTAAATAAAATTGCAACATTAAAAGAGGAAAAAATAATAGTTTTAAATTTTATAATTAGATAATGCTGAATCATTAGTAAAAGTATACCTGGTATACAAACAAATATTCTTTAATTGTAACTGTATTTTTTAAATTCACAAATTTCAAATTCAAACAAGCATACACCATTCAACAATGTTCAGAATGACAATATAAAAAATTGCTTTAAATCGAAGCAAATTAACAATTTAATAAAAAAGTAAAAACTCAACTTTTTAAAATTATCAATGTTTATTTTTGGGTTAAATTTTTATCTTGCCTAAACATAGTGGCACTTTTTAAAAGGGCATTCTTAATGTACTTAGCTTTTGATTAATTGAAAATTCAATTATTATCTTGCTTAAATTATATATTTTTTGAGAGTTTTTGTTGAAGTTACATTTCTAGATTCTGTTCTTAAGGGGTTACATAGCATTGCGTCATGAAAATTTTTTTTCAGATAAAAATATTGAAAATTGTTGATTGTTCATCAGTTTTTCTCGGTCATCCTGTTATCCTGCGGTAGACCGGATAATTCCTGGCAGGATCATCGGAAACCGAAAATATTTCTCAAAATTAATACTCTTAGCTAGTGATTGAAAGAAGGAAAAGTAAAAAGAATAAAATTTGTTAATTTGGCACCAATTTTAATAATTTTTTTGGCCTATTTTTGCCGAATATGCAAGTATTTTTTCTCAATAAATCTTCATAATATCTACTTAAACGATTGGCTCAATTTTTCAGGAACGAAAATAGGTACTTTGTAAATTTCAAGACACGTTCGTTCTTTTACTAACACTTTTAGTCTTGTAGACATTCACCAGGTCAGGGTCATTGACAATTCTGTAGGGTAGTCAGCAACTAGATGATTAGCATTTTTCATGTTCAATAACTTTTCGATCAAGCATATGTACTCATTTAAAAAATTACCGAATTTTTTAGTAAAATGTATTTACAAAAAATATTTTGAAAGTTATGAGTAATTTTTATATACGAGCAACGTAAGGAATTTTCTTAAAAGTCAAGTGCTACTACCTTCACCACTTACCCTAAGTTAACTTGGTCTATTTCTAATGAATAAATTATCGCAATTTAAGAGAGAAGTTGTTGAACAATATCTGGATACAGTTATAAATAAACTAATTATCATCATATAAACTCGAATTTGTAGTGTCCTATACTTAAATTTTATGTAAAAAATTTTATGACGAGGTAAATTGATATCGATACTAAAACTATAAGTATAAAGTAACAGCATAGATAAAAAACAACTTTTTTTATTAAATACTCTCAAAAAAATTTTGTATTCATATTCACATTATGTGGTTATAAGTATGCATAATAGAATCATGTAAACCATAGCACATATACCTAGGTTTTTTTCATAATCTGATGCTACTTTAATTTATATACTTACATGGTTTTTGCGGATTAGTGTAGTGAGATAATTTTAGTAAATCATCTTGCTGGTATACTGGTCTTCGAACAATTAACTCAGGAATTATTGTTGACATTTCATCACAAATATCTCCTAGAAAATATGTTTAATTGAACTTTCCGATGCAATAATTTTTGTAATAAAATATAAAATACACCTTATCGTAAAATATGTTTTCATAACTCGTTTATGCTGGTAATTTTAATAAAATTTTTTACCTGTCATCGTTGTTAATCAGCCTGTCTAGATTTCACATAAGCAAATGCAAAAAAATGAAGTTACAGATTATCTTGACTGAGAAAGATCGGAACAAATAATTGACAAGATATAATTTTTCGTATGAATATTTGAAGCTAAATTTACTCAATTAAAGAAAGATAATTTATAATTGGAAAAAATGAACATTATCATAACGTAACATCTATTCTATCATTTTCACCTGTACACTATTTACTGTATCAATTTACTTAACGATTATAGATGAATAAGGACTACAATATGATTCATATCATCATGTCTTTTGAAAATCAACTAGTTACATGTTTGCATGATTTCACGTCACATTTCTTATCAACAAGCGCCAAAATTGTCTGCATAAGCATAAAGCGAATTAGATAAATTTTAATCATGCATTTTTCATCATACTCTAACTTGAAATCTGAAATTTTTTATAAAACGATAAATTTTAATCTTAATAAAACGAGATTGTTAATATTTTACTTTTGTATACTATTTTCAAATAACTAATAATCGATAGTGCACATGCTGTTAAAAACATAACTTAAAAGAGCTAATGCAAGTGATTCATTTTTTTATTTTTGACAGACTGATAACTTTTTATTCGTAATGAAATAAAATTTATTCGTACTTATTTCTTGAATATCAAGTATTCAATTAATATCTTGAACATCGTTTCAACTCTCGAGGAGATAAATATTTACATAGCATCTCGATAAAAACTCACTGATCAAACAATATTCTGATAAAATAACATTATTATTCGAGATAATATGATATATTTTCGTTACTTTGCAATAGATAAATTGTTCACAAGTGTGGAAATGTTGAGAATTTGATTTCTTTGAATTTCAAAATTAATTTTTTCACATTTTTATGATATAAAAATTAGCAGAAATTTCTAAATAATTTTATCTTTGGAATTGAATTCAAATCAACAACCATTTTCATATGATAATCCAAAATATTATTTACCGAAAATATTTGTGGAGATTATTTTTCAATCTGCGATTTTATAGGTGTAGTGCATAAAAATGTATAAACGTGTTAAAGTTGATAAAAATGTAAAAGAAATTTATAAAAGATTATAAAAATTTTAAATATCTTATGCAAAAGTAAAAAATGAACTTTGCTGCATCCTTTAGTCATCTGCATTTTTTATAGATAATTAAGACAGAAACGACTGTATCTTTATGCAAAATAAAATTGCAGAAACTTGAAAAGATGTAATATAAATGGAATGCAAATGTAATGTAATTATTGCTAAAAATTAATTAAAATTTTATTGATTTGAAGGTTTTTATAAGCCCTTGATTAAGCGGAAAAAAATTAGAGTATACAAACATTTTGCACTATGTTTTGATTTGAAATCTCGTGAACGGGAGGTTGTAGGTGAGAAGTGTCAATAGAGATATTATGTTACGGATACATTCATACTTTATCATAAAATTAAAAAATTTTCTTTCAAATAGAAATATTTGAATCAGATTCACTGAAAACTAACGATAACACTTTATCTACTCATATTTCCTCATATTAAATCTAATAGAATTTTTTTTTGAATAATGGAAGCTTATAAATTAAAGGAAACTTTTGATAATTGTTTCAATATTTCAACTCTTTAGAAACTGAGATAGACCAGGAATATAAACTGTTATAAAATCTTTTAAAATTTCATAATGCTTGTTGTTAAAGTTATTATGAGTTTACAACCACTCATAACTATGTGTGTTCAATCCTTAATTCAGACTCTTTATAAAAGTTCATCAGAGCATTTAATAGATTAGAGAAGTTATTTTAATTTTTGTACAAACCCTTTTTTCGTTAGTACTGCCTATGTTTTGAAAAAAAATAAAATTACCTTTTGACCCTTGACAAAATTCAAAATTAATGCAAACACAAATTAATGTACAAAAAAAAGGTTACAAAAGCTAAAATTATAGACTAATATCTTTGCTAAAGTTCAGACTAATATCTTTCGAACAGTGAAACATTTTTTCCATTCTCTCTTCACTCAAATAATCGATCTTGAAACAAACTGAAAGTTAGAAATCAGTGTCATAAAGATTCATGGTCAAGCTTAACAAAAAGTTTAATGAATGCATATCATAAAAATAGTCATTTTTAATCATTATGAAATCGGATGTATTTATATACAAATAGTTTATTATATATTATCTGCCAGAAGGTATGGATAAATTTTAAAAAATTGTCTACTTTGGATAATTTATCATATTTACAAAAATTTAACAAAAAAATTAGGAAAAATTTCACGATCGCGGAAAAATTTCGTTTGAACGATTTCAAACAGCTCCTCTGCAATCAATAGCAGCTCATCTAGCTTTGGCTTTTTATGTCATTTTGTCTTGTATAGTAGAACATTGTCATGTAAGTCAAAATAATACTTTTTTACAAAACCGTGCGCACGTAAGTTACCGATCTGAACTCGCTTTTGGTATGTTATATTACATGGTAAAAAGGTCCTAAAACTGAAATTTTAGACCTTTTCCCCGCTTCTACTTCCATCCCTTCCATATACGTCTATTTTCTATTTATATTTATTTCGAACCCTTGAGGCAATAAAAAAATCTGGGAAAAATTCATGAAGAGACATTTCAACGAACCAAACCATTATTAATTTTTTCAGATTTTTTTAGTGCTTGAGGTCTTCAGATAAAATCATTGAAAATTTTAAACGTCCAGATACGGTGATATGAACCGATATTACACTCAAACATTTTTTTCCCACTCTAACCTAAAATACGCAACTTTGCCGCTAATTTTAGGCTCTCGTAGGAAAAAATAGTATCTCAAACTGGTGCAGATATGGTTTTTTAACAAAACTCGTTACAGCACTCGCCTTCGGCTCGTGCTATAATCCCTCGTTTTGCTAAAAAACCATATGTGCACCCGTTGAGAAATATACTATTTCTCTTTTTTATGGCTTGAAAAACATAACCTCAAATTTTCTCGAATTTTTAATGGCTCCATATCGCCTTAAAAAATTATTTTCGCTAAAAAAAGGGGCTTTTGGCTTCAAAAGGTTTGTTAGCTAATCTGAAAAAATCTAAAAAAATTTTAGGTTACGTTTTTCAAGCCATAAAAAAGAGAAAAAATTTTCGGGTTTAATATCGGTTCATATCACCGTATCTGGACGTTTAAAATTTTCAATGATTTTATCTGAAGACCTCAAGCACTAAAAAAATCTGAAAAAATTAATAATGGTTTGGTTCGTTGAAATGTCTCTTCATGAATTTTTCCCAGATTTTTTTATTGCCTCAAGGGTTCGAAATAAATATAAATAGAAAATAGACGTATATGGAAGGGATGGAAGTAGAAGCGGGGAAAAGGTCTAAAATTTCAGTTTTAGGACCTTTTTACCATGTAATATAACATACCAAAATTGAAAAAATGTAATTAAGTAAAGAACTCTTTTAAATGGAATAACTTACAATGTTTCTTCTTACGTCTGCCAGATTCTCGATCTCAATTTTTCTGTTGATTTCTTGCTAACAGTCCATTCTTCACAGGTAAAAAAGATACTTAATTATTTAACAACTCAAGCTCAATAAAGTATAAAGATTACCTCTTTTTTGTAATGCAGTATCAACATTAGACTGGAAGTAAAAAAAAAATTTTTTTTATTTTGCCCGGACCAAACGAAAAAGTGATCTATGTACTAAAAAAATAGTCTGTGCAAAATTTTAGTTCATATAAATTGAGATAACCCGTGCCACCAGTCGCTTGAAGGTCTTTAAATTCGATTTAAATTCATTTTTTTCGCTTTTTCACAGCAATATTCAAATGGCTCTTTAGCCGTCAATTTTCAAGCAAATCAAAATCGTGGCCGTGAGCATTGATGTTCTGAAGAAGTGTACGCGACCCTGGTGCAGAAGACTCAATCGGTACCCACTGAAAGTTACGTGAGATGACCAAAAACACTACTCGCCAGAAAACGCAAAAGAAGAAAAATTTTAACTCGTAAAGTATATGAAAAAAGCTCACGAAAACAGCTGTGTCTCAGTGCAAAATCAAAATTTTAAAATTTTGAAAAACGCAATGGAAAGGGGAGAAAAAATGCTATTCAAAAATTGAATAAAAAAAATTTGAACGACAGATCTAATGATTTTGCTTCCTCATAGAGGAAGCTCTGTGATAGGCTCGAAAACGAGATTTTGAACCAGACCTCGTAGGACAATTTGGTTTATATATTTGGAAACTACATTGAATTACCAACAAATGTCTGTATGAGGTTTTGAGTTTTTGTTTGTATGAGGTCCTGATGGTCGTGATCTAACGTACTTAGGACACTAGACAGTGAATCAAAATTTAAAAATACGAATTTTCAAGTTAATAACCGATGCCTTTTGTTAATATTATTTTTTATGAGGAAGCTCTTTGCCAATAAATTGGCAGCGGTTTTTAAAATCTGTCAGCACGATTAGTAAAATATACGCTAAAAGTGACCTTTTTTCGGAATTGACCCGGGATAATAATCTAATAATAAATTTGAGGATGCGATTATCGATCATCATGGAGCTTATCGAATATCGAATGATGAGTCGCGCTAAGCGCGCTGAATGTCTCTATGAATTGATGTATATCGATATCGAATCAAAATCGAAATGTATAATCGGAACAAAGTAGATTAAAAAGATTGTTAATAAATCATTCGATAACCTGATCAGTCAGAATAAAAAATCAAACAATACATAACCCCAGGCCGAGGCGAAGCCGAGGCCGCAAAAGAAGTGCTTAAGGGATTTTTTTTGGCGGTTTAGACTACATACGATATTTCATATTAAGTGGTCCCATAATAGCATTTTCCTCTCTGCGCAGGCGAAGGAAAATAGTTGCGTAAGGGCCGCTGGTAAAATCATTTATAAATAAAATATACCTATGTCTCATCGCAAAATGATGCTACTGTGTATTAAGAAGAATAGGACTTGATTTAGCAAGATTCTACTTCGACCATCCGTACAATGAATGATTTCTTAACGGAGATATTGTCATCATCTCTCAATGGTGGATCGAGTTGGCTATCTTGGAGAGGTATATCTTCTCTATCATTAGTATCTTGTACTGAAGTTTTAGATGGGTGATAATTAGTTACTTCCGAGGTTCCAACTGAATTTGTCAGTGTGTCAGTTGAAACTACTATGTGGGAAATAAATTCGACCGCTTTTGAAGAAATTTTTTTATTACCTAAAGTAAATGGTAATTTATAGAAAAAGGTGTTAAGTAAAGAGCAAATAGAACCTTAAAATAATTACTATGTGTGGAAAGGTTCGATACTGAAGTTATGGAACTATCTTCGAAAAGTAGGATAGATTCGTCGGAAGCGTGTTCCAACTTCAAGTACACGAGATTTGCTTTTCCTGCAATCGGATCGGTGTTGATTTCATGAGGACCACCACTACTCTGTACAAGGGTTTGATTCGATAAAAGAATATCAGAGGATCCAGTAATATGTACAAGTATTAAGTTGATCATTACCATGTAATTGTTTAATTGAAGCCGATAAGAGCCGCCTCCGCTTCGATGATACAAGAGTTTCTGTATTGCGTTGATGATAAAGATGTTGCCTTACCTTAACCATCCACCTTCGGCAAAGGTAATTATTGAGTAATGTTAACTTTAAGTTTTTTTTTTTTTGCTCTGCACAGGTGCAACGGCTATATTTTCGTTGCTGCAAGTCGCCTGAATTGAATTACTTAATCGATCGTCGTTTGAACCTAGAACAGAAAATATATGAGAAAATAAGTTGACTAATTGTTTGTTAAAATGTGAACTCACCAAGAAGTAAAAATTGATCTATTTTACGACTTTCGATAACAGAACCTGTAACAGATGACTTGAGTCGACCACCAAAAATTCGATGATTTTCTGTTAAATGTTTTCTAGTCCATCGTCGATCCCATAAATCGGGTACAAACAAATTTAGTTTGAAATCATTCAGTACGGTGAATATGTGCTTGCATGGTACTTCTGCAGATAAGAAGTGACAGCAATTACAACTTGTCCTGGTTACTTGGTATTGGATATTGTGACATGATTTTGATTAAATTAAATAATTGTCGAAATCTATTACTTGTAATTTCAATTTTTCCGAAGACCAAATGATAGAATTACGGTGGCACGCTTTGTGATGCAAAACGACTAAACTTTAACTCGTTTCGGGCCAAACGGACGAAATTTCCTACATTTTTTCCGGTGCTATAAACTTTGTGAAAAAAATTTCTGAAAAATGTTTGAATAGTCATTTCTGACGTGAAATTTTATGAAATTTTCGAATCTGGTGCCAGAATTGTCAAAAAAGTTGAGGAGCAAAAGTTATGAACAATTAAACAACAAAAAGCACGATTTTTTTAAAAAAAATTTTGATTCGACCTAAATTTTCGAATCAAAAGAGGCTTAATCCGTGGGTCTAACACATATTTTTTGCGTCTATGGGGTGTAGACATAAAAGTCCAATAGTTACAATATCAAAATTCAACATGGTGGACAACAAAATGGCGCCTCGTAAAAAAAAACCATGTATAAACTTGGTCAATTTTTTTATATGCTAACCAAGCGTCTAGGAAAAAAACTTTACTTAGAAAAAGTTCTTAGAATTGTTCAAAAAAGACCCCTGAATTTTCTTAGAATTTTCTGATAAAATTTTTGGATTTTTGAAAATGGTCAGAAATCAAAATTACCAAAAATAATCCAAAAAAATCTTAAAAAATTCAGACATGTTCTTTGAAATATTCTAAGACTTTTATAACCTACAACACTTTTTCGTCAAGTTCTTTATTTTCAAGTAAAAAAATTACATTATAATTATTTTAAGAACATAATTTTATTTACAATAAAAATAGAATAAAAAAAAGAAATTGTTTTTTAATTTTATTACCCTTGCACTTTCATGTCATGTTATTATCACTATTATTAAAAGAGGTTGATTAATCGAACACTTGTTTATTAATTTTTAAATACTTGTTTATTTATTGCTTCTTTCAGTACAAAAAGGTATTCAATAATGCATCTAATAATAACGTAGAAAGATCACTTCATTTGACGCTTTGAAAACTGTTCAATGCTTCTTAATATCTTTTGGAGTCTAATCATTTTTAATTTAGTGGTAGGTAAAGACTTGATAGGATCGTTGAGAATTACACAGTGATGCAAGCTTGCTGCAGAATTGTTTAATGCTTTACGTTTAAACTTTGATGAAGACTCCTCGTTACCCTTATGTAGAGTAGTTTTATTTTCATAATGATTTCTTATACTGGAAATGCATCTTATTTCCCAATAAGTCACATTTTCCTTTCGTAGATATTTATTGTCTATTTTACAAAATGCTTGTCTAAGATCAGAACACCTCTGTTTGATTTCTTCAACTGCAAAATTCAAAAAACAAAATACTTAAATTATAGGTTAAAATAAGTTGTCTAATATTTACAATAATATAAACATTACCAGTTATTTGAATTATTAACGTTGTACCTAGTTTCTCTTGTAACTCTTTGTAAAATTTAAATTTTACTTCTGCATCATCGTATAATTCATTATCTTTATTATACATAAAATTTGCTTTTGCATACTGCTAGATTATTATGTCATCCATTTTCGCAATTAACCCCTCTGTCACTTAAAAGGTTATAAAAAAGAATTTTTAGATGTTTATATCTTCGATGTTGGTACTCTATGTGCGCACTGTGGTCGCATTGGTCGGTGTTGCGGAACCGATCCAATAGAAGTCGCACTCAACCCAAGTTATCTAGAGACGGCCAAACCGTCAAAAGACCGTGAACACAATGCTAAGGCAGAGCGAGAATCCGAATATCGTGGAAAAAGAGAGAGAGAGAGAGAGAGAGAGAGAGAGATTGATTTGAACAATTTATTAACCAAGGTCGAAAGACCGAATGGCAACTAGCAGTAAAAATTACAATAATATATATATTTACAAATAAAACAAGTATAAAATAAGCCAAGTAATACAAAAATATGCAAAAATTAAGCCAGATAACAGATATTCAGACACAGTTATTCAGTATCATATTCAAACACTATGACTAAGAGTATGTACAAGTGTAGGTAAAATTAATTACTATAAGTATGAGAGATTACAATTAATAAGCAAAAATACGTAAAAGTTATTGAGCATTCTGTTGTCTCCTCATGTAGCGCCCAAGTAGACTCTTGAATGACGCCAGAGAGCCCGATGACCGTATCTGAGCAGAAAGTGTGTTCCATGAGTTGGCTGCTTTAATCGAGAAACCTGACTTAAAGGTGGAGGAATCCGCAAACGGCACCACTATCGTCGGCGCTCCACCCGCGATTCTTGCAGATCTGCGGACCTCTGCGCCCGTCCAGTGATAGAGATTCGAAATGTATTCTGGGCATAATCCATTGAGCGCCTTGAACGTTTGAATGTTTAAAAAATAGTCGCGTCTCTGTGATGGTAACAGCCAATCGAGCCTGGCGTAGTACGGCCGAAGAGCAGCGTCTCTAGGGAGCTGGAAGATGTAACGTATGTACGTGTTTAGTAGTCGTCTGAGTTTTAAGTCCAGTGTGGCAGAGATGTCTATGAAAGTGAGGCAAGCGTAGTCAAGATGAGGTATGATGAAGGCGTTAACAAACATCTTTTTGATGTTGACGGGCAAAAAGCCAGCCCCAGCTCGCAGTCGATGAAGTACTCCATGAATGCGAGAGGAAATGCCTCTGATGTGAGCATCCCAGGAGAGTGCAGGGGTCATCACCAGGCCCAGATTGACAACTCTGTCCTCAAGAGGGATGACGATGCCATTGAAGTTAATTCTCCCAACACTGTCGAGGTCAATGTGCATGAGATATTGATTCGATGCAAAGAGGATTGCCTTAGTTTTGGAAACATTAAGACTTAGTCCATTCGTGAGTGCCCAATCAGAGACAATCTCTGTGCGTCTTCGCTGAGCCTTGCCACGGTCTCATCAAGCTCATTCGACGGGCATTGCAAATAGATCTGGAGATCATCAGCAAAGAGTATGTGCGTGGACGTGCAATGGCGAAGCGCACGCGTAAGCCCATCAATGAACACTGAGAAAAAGGTTTAGTTGAATCAATTAATTTTTACTTGATCCAACGAAATAATTTAATTGCGGGTTGCTCATTAAATATTTAGTTGAATCAAAGAAAAATATTTAATTGGTTCAATAAGATAAATTAGTTGATTCAAATAAATATTTACGTAGATTGAATATTTATTTAATTCAAGCAACTAAATATTTTATTGAGTTGCAGAATTAATTAATTGTTTCAATCGAATCTATTGTTGCATCAAGGATATAATTTCATTACTTCAAACAAATATTCCTTTGATATCATAATATATTTTTTTTGCTCAATGAAATATTTAATTCATTTTTAACAAATATTAATTCGATCCATTTTAATATTTTATCGATTTACAAAATTCATTACTTATTTCAAATAAATATATCATTGGTTCTGAATATATATTCTATTAGTTTGAACAAATATTGAATTGATCGAATGCAATATTTTTTTGAATGCAAGAACATATTTCATTGATTCAAATAAATATGTATTAGATTCAATTAATTAATTTGTCACTGCGGAAAAATATTTGATTAAGTTGACTAAAATATAAGATTGAATCTAATACATTTATTGAAAAATAACTTCTATGTATTTATCTTATACTTTTATTTGATAATGATGTGTATGTAGCTTCTGTTGTGAAGAGGGCATTATTTAATTAAATATTTAGTTGGTATTATTACATTATGAATTTGGATGAAAATTAGTTTATAATTACATGATTATCTAACAACCTTACAATTATACAATGTTTACATTACTTTCTACCTATTGTAACGCACAAGAACATCGCTAAACAGTAACGCATGGATGACAGTTCGTTTGCAGATGTCAATCGCATGTTATCGTACCAGATATTTCAGTCTTATATAGTAATCTCGAATACCATTTTGCCACTTAGGGGTGTGGAATATACGCCATCTAGGTGAAGGACTGAAACAAAAATAATTTGATATTTAATTAAAAATCAAATAAGTATTTAATTACTTTAATAAAATCTCGATCTATCACAGTGTGACGTATTACATGCGTGTACAAACAAAACAAATCATTAAATACACCATTTGGTGAACAGTTGGTTTAACCACGACTCTTGTCCCTCTCTGGCGACGATAATCATGCTGCCTGTTCGGTCCTTCGGGGGCGAGCCGGTCGTCGCTAAAGCACTCCGTGTTGTTCCTGAACTGTCGGCTCCTCCTTTGTTGATGAAGAAGTCCTCGTAGCAGACTTGGCGGAAGCTAACCGGACGTTCGATTCAGCCGCCTGTCGCACTCGTACTTGCTGAACATAACGCGCCCGAGACTCCGTGGCTACCGTCGCTCGCGATTCCCGTTGCGTCGATTATTATAGTTGCAGCAAGATATGTCCTGATAGTCAGCAGTGAGCAACAACATACCGTCATAGCCGAGCAGATTTATTAAGGCCAATTCGTGGAAGTGTCGGTGCTCTCGATCTCGAGGTTCAGTTTGCCAAGTCGTTTTTAGCTAGGTCGCGAAGAAGCCGGTGGTCCTGTCGATGTAGCCGTTGTGCGTGGAGTAGGCGTCCAGAATCATGTAATTGTGCAGCGGTATAATCTGACAGTTTTACTGGACGATGCAGATTCGAGCGACGGTCAGACACTGACGCTGGAAGATGTCGATGAGCAGATGGCCTTGCTCTGATGTCCCGTATTCCAGCCAGACCAAGATTATCAAGTCATCGCGCACAGCCTGATTGAAACAGTGGAAGAGCGTGTAGATGACTAACGCGATCGCTAAAGCTGACCCAGCTCCTGGGCACGTCGCGGGAGAGGACCGCGCCGCATAGCACCTCTCGCCCGACCGATCGCTGTTAATGATCGCGCCGACCAGTGATCGTAGACGTCGAGGCTCACTGGCCGGAGACATCTCAAGTGCTCGGAATCTGGCTCGTGAATCGAGCAGTCCTGGAAGCGCACGACGATCGTTGGCCGGCTGGCTCGCATTGATCGAGTTCAGAATGGCTTGGTCCGCATCAAAGAGCAGCTTTTGCATCGAGCCTGGCTAGACGACGGCCCCCAGGCGATTCATGGCTAGGCCGATGTTCCACCAGGGGCACCGTCCAAAATGTCCACCTCAGAACTGCCCACGTCGAGTAAAATGTACACAAACAAACGCAAATATTTTGTATATGTTTTTACAATTATTGTACACGGTTAAATTGTACACCGTTAATATGCAGAAAAATCATACACAGTCAAACTTTACACGAGTATTGTGATAAATAGCACGAATTAATTTTACACGATCAAACTCTATACGAACGCTGTGCTCTAAAACCGTAAATTATTTCTACACGGTCAAATTCTACACGTGTTCGATGATCAAAGTAGAAAATAATTTATACACAAATAAACTCTACACAACATTTTTTGTCCACAGACAAATTCTACCCGAGTCCGTCGTTGTAAGAAGTAATATATTTTACACGGTCAAACTGTACACAATTTTTTTTATACACAGACAAACTCTACACACTTATAGTGCGTAAAATTAATAGTGACCTTCTTTAAGATACAATTTGTTGTGTATTTTCTCGTGTACATCATTAGATGGTGCCATGTTTACCCACCTGTTAAATGGAATTAAGGGAGGCCGCGGTGGCTGTGGGGCTTGAGCTCTTGCTTCTCAACCGAGAAGTCGGGGGTTCAAATCCGGGTGGTGGGCTGGTTTTTTCCCGAGGATTTTTTCTGCGGGGTTTGCACCGTTGGGTGTAATCCGTGGAAATTTTCCTAGGAAAAAAGCCGGTGCACTTCAACTGCGGTCTCTGGTGTTGGGGGTCACACCATTATCAAAGCGTAACCTCAGTGGTATGGGAGGCGCAACCATATCGACTATAGGTACACGCTAATACACTAACACACACTTACATATATACGCAAGACCCTCCGTTAGGTAGAACGGTGAGGTTGGCCAATTAGCCTAGTGGCAGAAAGGGCCGTAATCAACTAAAAAAAAAAAAAAAATGGAATTAAGCTAACTACTTGTTTTTTTTCATTTTTTTATTTTTTTTAATACGATATCACCTTATATCATTAAAGTTCTCACATATGTTGTTGGTTCTAATGCGTCTTCCATAAACGCTAACAACGTTTGCGAGTGGAAGTCACTGACGTCTAAAGTACGTATTAAAACGATCTGCGTTTGGAACGTTGTGGTAATTCATCAGCCCCATGACGACGTTAAAGCCTGCTTCTATATTTTCTGCTGGAAGATAAGCTAGTGACATCGCATATTCCAGAATATTATGAAATTCATCTGGAATACGACATTTCCAGTACCAGTATCTACGTAAAGCCTGAAAATTGATGAGATATTAAAAAAAAATTCGTTGCAACTTCAAATAGAACTTATTGGATGTTTTCTTACTTGCATGTAGTGGAACAGGTACCCACTCAATCGTGCATTCGGCAAGGCCTTGTGTGGAGGACGAGAAAAAAAGAGAAAAATGTCAGGAGTCTAGAGCTCGATGAATTCTTCGGTGAAGTGAATCGGTGAGCTATATGCTTACTTTAGTTACATGTGTGTACAATCAATAGCGACTGTAAGCAGTCGACTGATCAAAGGCAAAGGATATAGCAGACCGAGTAAGGCTGCTGTTCTCGACGCATGTCATTTAATGTATTAATTTTTAGGAATATGATTAAAATGATAAATTCGTACGAGTAGAAAGAATTTTTTTTATTAAATACAAACAACAAAAATCTTAGATTGTAGGAACATATACTTCTTTAGAGTTTACAATGTGAACAGTGGTAGGTTTATAATAAGAAATATCGTCATATGCAATAAATCCATAAGTCTTACTTAAATTTACTACATAAGAACATTTATGATCATTTAAATTACAAGTTATCATTTTTTTATAAATGAAATATGTATCGTTATTCAAATTATCTATTAAGATATAGCATATTTTTACAAAATTCGGGTATAAATCAGTACAATCTGTCTGTATTATTGAATTTATTTTGAACAAACTACCATTTATTTTTACCCAATCTACTGTTAAATAATCATCAATATTTTTTGTGATGATTGATTTCATTTTTTCAATATCGGGGATGAAAGTAGCTTGCCCAGTTTTAGGGCTATAACCTAAGCGTTTACGAAATCCAAATTTCAAATAAAATCGCTCGCACATTTGAAGTTGGTGTCTATGAGAAAGAATTAGTGCTGGGTTTACCCGTGAATTAATTGAATCGGCAATTTCTTTAAGAATCTTATGTTTACCCTCAAACCTAATAGTGTTACCATGCAAAATTGAACCGACTCTTTTAATTACAGTTGGATAATGTATAAGATTATGCATTTTTATCGTCAATGGTCTAAATTCTTTGAATAATGAATGGTGTTCATAAATAAGTTCAGTTAAGTGTTCGATTAATTAACTCATTGTTAAAACTAGGAGTATAAACGATATTTACTATTTCTCTTATTAACTTGTATAGTTTCCAAGATTTACATGTCTCGGGCACCCGACTACCAATTAAAATGCCAAAATACTGAATCAAAAAAAACATTTCCGAAGCAGAAATTACAAGAATTTTAGATGTAGATGCGTGAGTAACTTGAGGCAAAATATTTTTATCACCGAGTAGACTGTTATCGAAGTACTTAATTTTCCAATTCAACTGACCTAAAGAAAAATATTTTCTTTCATACATCAAATCATGTAAAATTTCACCCATATCGTAACGGCATATTCCTTCGAGTAAGTCGTGACAAGGATCAAAACAAGTATTTTCTAAGACATGGAAATATGGCAGTTGATTAAAAATACATTCTTCGCGAATACCACTGTGATGAGCTCGGCCTCTGCGCGAGTCGCAATTCCACCTTCACTGGCAGCGACGCCTGTCGGCCTCGCAAGGCACTATTGCGAGGGTCTCTGATACCGACGAGTAAGTGCGCCTGCACTATAGATAGGCTTGTTGGCCGGAAAGTCGGAGTTCGACGAAGGCACGCGTCCGAGTGTGGGCGAGTTCGTGCAGGTCGAGTTTGACCGGTATTTCTGTTGGGCTTATATGCCGAGAGGTCGTGGGATTTCCCGACGAGCGCTTGTTGGACAAGTTGCCTTCGTTTAGGCGAGCCGACAGATCGACGAGCGAGTCAGTCGTGCGTATAACAGTCGCAGCTGCGACGTGCTTTCCCCCTCCTACTCCGGAGCAACGCAGCGGCCAGCGGTCTGATCAGCCGCCGGCCCCGCTCCCTCCTCTACCTACCCTCTAGCTCAGCTGGGACTCCGGTATAAAAGGAGCGAATTTTCGGAGCCGCGCTGCATTACGCTTCGCAGTCTCTGCCTAGCAACATTCGCTCTCAGCTTTGTGTGCAATTTTTGACTCTTGGAGTCTAGCGTACGGAGGATATCCCGGCGTTATTCTGTTAGCAGAGAGTCGAAATTCGAACTTAGCCGCAGACGCATTTAATGTACTTAAGCTTTGGCGCATTAATGACACTTAGTCGCTGACGCATTAACGATACTTAGTCGCAGGTACATTAATGATACTTAGTCGCTGTCGCATTAACGACACTTAGCCGCTGGCGCATTATTTGCACATAGTCGCGGACGCGATAGCGGAACATAGTCGCATTTTAATTAATTGGACTTAATCACTTTCGCGCTAATCGAACATAGCCTTCTACGCTGCCAAATAGTGCAGCTTTCCGAACGAGGATACCACAGTCGCTCGTCGCCGTCACGCCGCACTCGGAAGAATATCCCGGTGCCAACCTCCGACGTACGAGTGCCGATAACTCCTCTGCCCTCTCCTCAGTCGACCTCGCGTTCAGGTGTCAACTTGGGCGGATGTCCTTTTGACCCCTGTCGCGAGCGAGACAGCTGAGAGTAAAGAGTCGCGCTTCCGAGTCTCGCGACTCACGAGTCAACGACTCGCTTTGCAAGCTCCGCTTGCGTCTCGAACGAGCAGAGCACGTGCAGCGGCGAGTATCGGCAAGGCTGCGGTACTTCGTCGGCGCGACCTCTCCCGACGTAAGCCCTCCTTGTAAGAGTTGAGGCAACGTCGGACCTCACCAACAACCTAGTTGCTGTTCATCGTGGCTCCTCCTTCGACCTGATACGAAGATCGGTGCGTGCACCTCCTTCGCGATTCATCGCGTTCATCGGGAATCGAACTCACCGACTCCCTGCCTTATCGACGCCCAGCGGACACGGCCAACTCCGTTCCGTGTACCACCGACTCCGCTTAGCAGCGCGACTTATAGCAGAACTCGCGGCCGGGCCGTAACACCACTACTTTGCTGTAAGCAATCCTAATCATAATTGTTTTTATTTCTAAAAATATTAACATTTTCTTTTGTCATGGTTAGAATTTCTTCTTTACTAGCTAAACACACTCGACAACAGTGGATACCATTAAAAGATCTAACGAAGCCTAAAATGGTATTGGCACCAAGATTATCACTTTTTACTTGAAATAAGAAAAAATGAACTTTAATTGTGGATGAATTATAATTAACATCAATACCATTTATAATCAGGTCTTTGAGCTGGTCAATTACTTGAGCAAATATTTTTTTATTACCAAATTCTTTATGATGATTTGCATCATGCAATTGAAATAAAAATATATTTTCTAATTGTGATGCATACTCATCGAGGATTCCAAAGATTGAAAAATAAACACCTCCTATTTTATGAATGACCCTGCATGCTCCTAATACATTATTAACAGTAAAGTCGTCGTTGTATAATGATAATGGAAGTGCAATACGATTTCCACATTCTTTTTTTATTGATTGGTATAACTGACCAGAAAATGGTGAATCAAAATTTTTACTTGTTTCTTTGTCACGAATATTGGTTATAATTGATTCAAATACATAGTTCTAAAAAATTTTTTTAAATTTTTTTAATTTCAATAGTTTGAATATTATCTGGAGAGACAATAATATTTTGTGCCCCCTTTTTATTTTTAGACTTCAAACCTCTATTCACTGACCAAGAAATAGGTAATATGAAACAACCAATATCTGTAAAATAATTGAATACTTTACTTCTACTGTCAAACTCTTTAAGAGTTTCATGAACACTCATAATCATTAAAGATGGTTGATTTGAATGTTCAAATTTTTGTTTGATTAATCCTACAAATATTACATTATAAAGTTTAATCATTTCTAACATGGTATCACCCACGCATTTATAGTTCATATCAACCTTTGCATACAATCGTATAGTCATACTAGCAATAGCTTCTTTCACGAATAAAGTAAAATTTTTAAGAGTCATGTCTGCTGTAAAATCAGAATGAATTTGTTGATCAATACTTTGTATCAATTTATTGTAAAATTCGTCATTACTTTCGCAAACTTCAGGGGAATAATCATCGTTATCAATAACGTTGTTAACGTTATTTTGATTTTTAACTAGAATCGGAGAATTTTCTTGGGAGCTATGTGAATTATTCTTTTTGGAAGTGACTTTACTAGTTGAATTGACATGTTGATTGTAATGCTTTTTAAAAGTATAACTTGATTGCAAAGTTTGATTGCAATTTGGAAATGTACATACTACAGAAGCCTTAAGTTTAAATTTATGAAATAATTTCATATGGGGTAAGAATTGGTCAAATTTGACAACGATATTACAATGTGGGCACGTTAACATCTTGAATGAAAAAATTAATTTGAATGATATCAAATAAATAAAAAATCGAAGTTTCTAACTTACAAGGAGACCTTCTCACCTTCGGGTCATGGATTTGGCCCAAACTTTTTTTGGTGATTCAGGACAGTTAGAAAACATGCCCTGTTATATTAGTTTATGTGAATATGCCCCAGAAGCCTTAGATAAAAAATGAAGGTCCAAATAATAAAAATAAGCGTATATAGTGCAATAAATATTCATTTCCTATCCTCAAACTATTTTTGTCATTTATTTTAAACACCTGGTTTTTGAAAACATTACATTTCATTGTTAAGAAGTTGTTGGATCTCACTCATGACACAAAACATTGCAATATTGCTTAATTTATGACATTATCAAGCGCTTAATTTCAATACGTATGGCCTTAAACGCTTCAAATAATTATTATTTTAATACAAGCACTGGAGATCCGACAAGTTCTTATCAAATCACTTTTCACTAACTAATTTAGCACTTCAAGTACCTAAACAGAACCAGGTGTTTAAAATAAGTGACAAAAATAGTTTGAGGATAGGAAATGAATATTTATTGCACTATATACGCTTATTTTTATTATTTGGCCCTTTATTTTTTATCTAAGGCTTCTGGGACATATTCACATAAACTAACATAACAGGGCATGTTTTTTAACTGTCCTGAATCACCAAAGTTTGGGCAAAATCCATGACCCGAAGGTGAGAAGGTCTCCTTGTTAGCTTACGCTGATTCAGCTTCTATATCTTCGAAGTTTAACGAATCACAAGCGACCCTTATGTGTTCTATGTGCGCAAACTTCTCGTCGTAAGCAGTAGTAAATTTGTATATTCCTTGTTGAATCAAAGTCCAAAGATGCTTACTCTCAATTGGATAATTAATGTTGAAAACATGGAATAATTTGAAACAAATATCCAGTGCCTTTGAGGCTGAGTCCACCTTGTAAAGGCGATTTTCTAAGGAAACATAAAATCCATCTGGCAAATGTTCTTCAGGACCCGTTAAAATGATGTAAGGTTGACTCTTTTTCCCATGGTCCAGTAAAAATTCCTTTCGCAGTGCCCTGATTGTTTCTATGTGATTAAAAATCTGTAAAAAATATAAATAATGAGTTAATTGTATGATATAAACCTTTTATTTTATCATTGTTGTTATATTTTACCAATGCGTGCTGAATAAGACTCTTTTTGCAGTCACCTATTGAAACTTTCCAGGTTTCCCACTTTTTTTTACCTTTTCCCGCAGTGTTTTTTTTCTTAGATACTGCTTTTGGAACAATGTAATGCCCAAGAAGAAGTAATTGTAAAACAAGTTTTGAATCTGTAAATGAAGAAAAAAATCTTGAGTCATTTTTTGTTTTTAATGTGTCTAAATATTCAAATAGTTATAAATCTGACCGTTTGTTAGATTTTCTTGGTTTAATTTTGAAATGAGTGATTGTGCATCGTCATCTTTATCTTGAATCTCACAAAGATTTGCTGTGACATTAAAAAACTTGGTAAAAGACTCGTGGGTAACTTCAAAATTGTTGGAGAACCACGAGGAGAAATCAATCTCAATTAAATAATATGAATCGGCTGGTTTCAGAATTTCCCAGTGGTTGAATAACTCATCCAAATCTTTGTCTTCTCCAAGAAATTCTTCTTTCCTAATATGAGAGGTAATCTTCCAATGGTCAACTGAAGCATATTTGAAGCCCGAATGAGCATTTGTATCAAGCCATTTTTGACTTGAAACGACTTCTTCACCTAAATAAGTGCACATTATAAGTTATGAACATATAGTATTGTACCTATGCAAAATACTTACTCAAATGTTCGTTAGTATCTTCAATATTTAATTGTTCCAAATTGTCATAATTTTCAGTGTTAGTATCATCCCCTTTCTTAGCTAATCTCAATGCATTTCCCCACTTTACAAGCAGTTGACCTTTACAAGAAATGGATTTTTTCAATTTTCCAGAATTTTTTAATGATATAGCTGGAATGTAATAAGTGGCCTTTGACTCGGATGGAAATTCGCTTATGATAGTGTTTGCTAGATAATCCCAAATATCAGCATTTGCTCTGTAAAAAATATTCATGATTATCACTGTACTATAGGAATGAAAATATTATTCATTTAATTAATACTAACTTTGTATTTAATCCTAGTAATTTATAGATGACAAAATCAACGATGAAAGTTCTATCTTGTTCTGTGAGTAGGTGTGTACAACTTTACCTTTGGAATAATCTTTTCCCTTTCTCACAAGTATCAAGCAGATCATGAAAATTCATGAAATGATCAACAACTATACTTTTATTATACACATATTTTTGACCTGTTTTTTTTGTCTCGCTGTCATGAGATTTAACTGTCTGAAAAATATTTAATATATATTTTTCAATATAATACTTTATATTTCTTATTGATGTTCATTTTATACGTACCAATTTCTGCTGCTGTGCTGAATCATTAGTTACATTGACAATAGGTTTCTCTAACGTTTTTAAATATTCTTCTCGTTTTTTTTTGAATAAAATTCGATCGCCTATAGGTGCGATTAATTCTTTTAGCATCTCATCATTCAGCTCGCCAATTACGTCGACATTTATTTTATTGTCTGCAATTAGAAAATGAACTAACTTTAACAATCTATAATCTTGATCAATGCCAGTTACACGAAAGTTTACTTTTTATCGATTACTGATGACCGCACACTTTGGACATGTTCGACTAGTCAATGCTCGACTTTTCTACACCGTATAATATTGCGTAGTAACGACTGATATTCTTAAATTCAAACTTCAGTTCACCACAACGAGTTTCACAGATAAACAAAGAAACACAGAACGTTCTCGACTATGCGTATGTACAAGCAAATACTCTGATGAAAATAGCGAGAAAATATATTGGGCATGTACGAGCAGTCGATGCTCGACGTTACTATATCGTATATTATCGCGTACTAGCGACCAATACACGTAAATTCAAATTTCAGTTCACCACAACGAATTCCACAGATAAACAAAGAAACACAGAACGTTCTCGACTATGCGTATGCGTATGTAGTTAATACTTATATGAAATTACAAAAACTAGTTGATGCTCAACTTTTCTGTATCGTACATATTATCGCGTACTAATGACCGATACACAACGAATGTCACTGAAAAGCAAAGAAACACAGATGCGCCTCGATATGCGTTACAGAGCCCGACATAATATAAATCGCACTAGAACATGACCGAGCACAGACGTCTAGTAACTGTTTATATTTTGAATTGATTGATACTTGCCTTCGAAAATTTGACAATATTCGTCCAGCTTCCACTCTAAGAGAAGATCTTCCATGACGACGATTGAGTTATATTAATCGATACGTAGAGTTTTAGCTCACAATTGACGATTAAACGTAGGCTACGAATATGCGACACTTCACTGTTTAAAGAAAAACAAATCCCGAATGCACCGGTGGCGGGTGAACTTTTGCTATGTGCGATGTTTGGACCGTTGAACGTATGTTACCGCGCTACTGGGAATTCCAATCCGAAAATAATAATAGTCGCGTGAGTATGTGCTGCGCAGACCAGTTGACGGTGTCATTACCGAGTCAAATGGAACAAATATCTTGCGATGTACGATTTTTGCTCAAGTTGGTTGACGGTCTCGTTATCGAGTGAAACAGACAATAAAACGTTCACCTTAGAGCCATTTATGTGCAATAATTCTCTTAATCAAATAAAGAATTATGATAAATATTGAATATTCAGTAATATTTATTAAATGTAAATTAGTTAGTTTCGATAAATATGTAATTGATCAAATTAAATATTTTTTTATTACAATCAATTTAATTCATGATACTCAACAAAATATTTTTTTGAAAATATAGTATTATAACATTGATCCGATAATTTACTTAATTCCCTCGATCAAATAAGTAATTACAATGAAAAATAAATATTTAATAATATCTATTAAATAAAAATTACTTGATTTCAATAAAATATTTATTTCGAACAAATAGCAGTTTTAAGGTTCGCAGCAAGGTCACGTGATCCAAAGTATCGAAAGCGCTCCGGAAGTCGAAGAGCACGAGTATGGTGATGAGTCCGTCTTCTACACCTCGCCTAATATCCTCCGTGATCTTTATCAGTGCAGTTTGGGTGCTGAAATTCTTCCGAAAACCTGATTGTCTTGGTGAAAGCATACTGAAGGTCTCAATATGCTCGGTTAGCTGTGCCGTCAGCAATTTGTCAAAAACCTTCGCAAGATCCACCAAGTTGGCGATCGGTCGAGTCTGGGACGGTGATTGAGGCACACGCACCTTGCTTAACGGCCTGATAATTGATTTTTTCCAAAGCGACGGATACTGACAGGTTGAGATGGATAGGTTGAAGATAGTAGTAAGAGTCGGTGCAAGCAGCGAGAGAGTGTCACTGAAATAAGACAGGGACAATCCATCCCCAGAGCACGCACTCGCCCGACCAGCCACCTGAGTTAGTGAGAGCAGGACCTCCGTCTCCTGAACAGGAGGGAACTCAAAGCTTGGTATGGTATCGTCAACAGTCAGATTAGTGATGCGATTAAACTGTTCAGGTGAGCAGCAAGGATGAGCAGTTGTCACAGTGAAGTAATGATCCAGCAGCTCAGCAGCCGTGAAGAAGCCGAGTGGTGAGGGAGGCTGAGGGCCAGACACGCCAATACGAAGCAAATAAGACCATCTCTGGGAGTCCGTTTCACAACCAGGGTTGTAAAATAATGAATTAAAAGACACTACGAATCATAAATACGATTGATTTATGAATTAAAACTATTTTAATTCACGAATCAATTTTGATTTTTGACTTAAATGATTTTAAATCACGAATCAATTTTGATTTTTGATTTAAATGATTTTAATTCACGAATCAATTTTGATTTTGATTTAAAATCATTTTCAATCACGAATCAATATTGATTTGTGAATTAAACTTGATTTAAATTATTCATGATTTAAATAAAATTTCAGGTCTCCAGTTTCTATGAGTTGTTCATAATCCAGGTATAAATAATAGCCAAGAGTAAACTTCTCGTGTACATTATAGCTCTTTTATTTATAGAAAATTTAGTTATTTTTATTTTAAAAGTTTCGTAATAAACATTTAAATTATTCTTGGCAAATATTTAATTTTTATTATCTCATTGATCCTTTATAATTTAGTAATAAATAAAAAAATAACCTAAAACTTATTCATTCTTCATTAGTCAATGGGACTATATTTTTACTCTAACAAGTCAACTTGTAAATTTGAAAACTAATAAAATTGTATCAATAAGAAAGAATTATAGATTCTAAATTCTTTTACAATAGAGCAAAATAATACAAATGTGAAATTCCCGAAAACTTATAAAATAATACTTACAGAGGGGTTTTTGGGGTCGCTGATTACGAATTCGTCGTCAGCGATTATCTCCGAAGTACCCGGAGCTCAGGGTGGCTGTCATGAACGACCTCTCCTAGATCGTTAGATTAAAAGTCACAAAAAGTCACAAAATAATACCCACGGGGGGGGGGCAAACAATCCAAAAAAATTAAAACTATCTGAAGGAGTCTATTCTGTACTTCTTTTACCTACCTGAGGCTCGGTAACCCCTGTGACACGGTGATTGTGCCGAGCAGCTACTGACAGAGAAGTCAGACGAGCCGCCGCCAAGAGCCAGACCGAAGGAACTCGAATTCATATGTCGCGCCGGATAAATTGTAAGAGAAGCCGCCAGAGCGCGCCGCGCCGGACACGTGATGCGCGTGAGTGGGAGGCCGAGCGCGGCATTCACGTGTGACCCACGAGCGAGTGTGTGCGAGAGTTACGAGAGAGTTTCGGTGCCGAGTGTGTGCGAGAGTTACGAGAGAGTTTTCTGTGCCGAGTGAGTCTTTGTGCCGAGTGACGAGAGGCACGAGGGAGTTTTCCTGCCGAGTTAGTTTAGGCACGCGTGAGTAAGAGAGGAGTGAGGAAGAGTGAGTAATGAGAGTACCTGCGAGTACCGTGTGAGAATTGTGTGAGAGAAGCGAGAGTGCGTAGTGCAGTGAAGAGAGAGAGTATCAAGTTCCGTCGTGCGAAGTAGTGTCGCGTGTCGGAAAGCCGGGTACACGAGCCGAGACTCTGGTCTAAGACCGCCGTTCGCGACATCAACCAGAACTAATCACCGTTTCGACCCGAGCCAGACCATAGCCCAGCCGAGAGCTATTTCGCCAGAGCCGGATTGTAGTCATCCAATTTGTTTGGTACGGTAACATTATTTGTAAGGTGTGTGTGAGAGTGTGTATGCGAGTAATATAAAGCCGGTTCAGTTGCGCCATTTCTTTTAATAAACATTTGACATAATTATTTAAAAGTAAAATATAAGAAACTTTTATTTATTTCACCCAATGTTGCCTTTCCTTTCCCTTCCATTTCTCGCGTAAACGGCCCAGTTCGAGTCCACGCATTCATCGTGCGGCGGTGGAAGGGCCTCGAAAAGCCACCGTGTCGCACCCCAAAGAAATAAATATTGTTAAATCATCTTATTTTTGGCTTTTTATCCACCTGGGACTCGAGAATTCCATAGAAATGAAACTTCTGTGTCGCTTTTATGCATCAGAGGCCCGAGTAACCCAAAAGAACAGTAACATCTCGGAGAAGTCTGCTCCGATTAGGTACCAGGAAACCGCAAAAAATTTTTGGGAAAGATCTGTAATCCGAGGTTGGAAAGGTCTCCTTGTTAAAGTAAAAATATAGCCCCATTGACAAATGAAGAATCAATAAGTTTTACGTTATTTTTTCTTTTATAACCAAATTATAAAGGATCAATGAGATAATAAAAATTTAATATTTGCCAAGAATAATTTAAATGTTGATTACGAAACCTTTAATATGAAAATAACTAAATTTTCTAAGTGCATGAAAAACTCTTACATAAACAGGAAAATATAAATATACTTTGAGAATTCGAAACTTGGAAAAGCTCAAAAGGATTCAAACTCCCTAGAGAAAACCATTATATACCTAAATAACTCATCTGAGGGCCAAGAAACCCAACAGAACCATAACATCTTAGAGAAATCCGCTCTGATTTATTTTAATCTCCTGGAGCCTAAAAAGCTTAAAAGAGCTATAATGTACACGAGAAGTTCACTCTTGGCTATTTTTAATACCTGGAGCATGAACAATTCATAGAAACTGGAGACCCGAAATTTTATTTAAATCATGAATGATTTAAATCAAGTTTAATTCACGAATCAAAATTGATTCGTGATTTCAAATCATTTTAATTCAAAATCAAATTGATTCGTGAGTTAAACTGGATTTAAAATAAAAATTGATTTAAACTTTTACAACCCTGTTCACAACGCCTCAGGCCATCAATCAAATACGACTCTCATGCACGTTTTATGTCATACTTAATGTCACGACGCAGTGATCTATACTGCTGCAACAAAGCTGAACACCGACTTCTCTTGTATGCCTTATAAAGTCCATCCCGAAATCTGCATCTATTCCGAAGCGCCGGCGTGAACCACGGGGCCCCAGTGGCGCGCGAGGAACGAGCTCGCAAGGGAGCGAAAGTGTCCAAAGTAGCTACCATACCAGTCTGAAGAGCATCGACCATCTCGTTCAAGTCCGACATCTCATGAGCCGAAGTGAGAGCAGATCGTAGTTCAAGTGCAAATTCAGAGAGAGAGAGAGAGAGAGAGAGAGAGAGAGAGAGAGAGAGAGAGAGAGAGCAAGTAAAACTGATTTCTCGCAGCCTAATTAGCTTGAATAACGAGAGATATATGGAGGAAGAGGCAATGAGACAGACAATAAGAAATAAAACATAAATACCAATTTCTTCCCTCGTTGCATAGACAAGCACTTAAATTTTTCAAAATAGGCATGAACTGTCAAATCTGCATTACGCAGAAATAGATCCCGTCTGATTATACAAGCATCTCTCCAATATTCTTCGACTTCAGTCCATGGATCGACATTTTCACTCAATTATTTAATCTTTTCTTCGTCTGCAATCAAAAAGATCAATTATAACAAAATGATAGGATAATTATTTAGTATATAATTTTGCCAGGTACCAGTGCTAGAAATAATTGGTTGATTGATGTTTATAATTTCTTTTTGCATCAAAAGACCATCTTCTTTCATAGAATCCTTCAAATAACCAAAATGATAATGTAGTTTACCTGATTATTGTATGACTACTTTGTCTATTTGTTGGAATGGTACAAAATATGTTGCTGCATTTTCCCGATCAAAAATTCTCTCAAGTTCATAAGCTAAAATGATAAATCTATTTTTGGTGATTCTGACATTTAAAAAATCGTTTTATGAAAAGCACTATATGTAGATAGTATTTTCATGTTTTCTTACACATGAATTTTTCTACTTCATCTGCAGAAATCTTCTTTACTACAAAATCTTATTCTCTCTTTAGAACCAATCTTGCGAGTTTAGACCTAACTTTCCCATTCATAGGTTGTGGAGGTTGTATCGAAGAGAACTTTTCATAGTGCTTCAGAATCACTTTTCCCTCAGTTGTTTTGTGCATGGACTCGAGTAATCCCTATGACAAATAAAAACAAATTTATATTTTACATTATAATAAGCTAATAAACATCATCATAAATAAGAGAATTAAGTAATCATACCGTATTAATATGATGTAGTTCTGCAGCAGGTTCTCTGTTGTCTGCAGGAGGTTCCTCTTCATTCATCATTCAGCTCTCGGAAGTGACGGTTGTGTTTGTGCTCTCTTTGGCTCGCTCTCTGTAATTTGCCGCTAATTCGAGATCTCTTTCTTTTTGTTTTCCACCTGTTGGAAGCTTTGTTGTAGGCAAGATTTGGATTACCTGGCCTATGCTATTACGTTACTCCTGTGGTGATATACCAACAGTGCCAGGGTCCAAAATCACTTGCCTTTCTCGTGCCCTATATCGTTGAGAAGTTGAGTTGATCATCGATCGTCCGCTGCTGCCGATGTCTTGCTATTCTCGCCCTACCTGACGACTGTACGATAGGATGCAACTTGGCGTTGACTGCATTGGTGAATCTGATGGAAGAATGGAGAACGAAAAGAATGAAAAGAGCATTTATCTGTTAAGTATACATTTTTGAAAGCGCTGAGATTTTGAAGTCTCCGTAAACATAGGGTGTTTTATTGTTTTGTATAGTAGTCGCGTATCATGTACGTAAATAGGTATACAGGCATGTAAATACCCGGCCGACCCATTCGATTTTGCCTTGCGTGTGCTATCGTTCAACTTGGGTTCGTCTCGTGGTCTATGTTGTTTGTGTATTTTGAAATTTTGTTCGTACGCCGAGTTGCGCAAAGTGTTACAAAAACGCCAGGAACTTTAGCTTGTGTGCTGGTTGCAATAATACATTTCATCCGGGTTATGGGCTTGACTACGCTTTTGCATTGTCTGCTAGAGACTGTGGCAAAAGTAGCTTTCTTGGCGATTTCGCCATCATGAACTCACTACCACAGGTTACTACCAGTAGTACGAACTCATTCACATTTGCATCGCCACAATTCAGTTCACCATATACAACTTTTTGCTCCTCTTCGACTGCTGTGATGAGCAGCATTATCGCTGCGGGTGGATCTACCATGATTTTTTCAAGTCAGTCTGCTGGCGTCGGTTCATCGAGTCAAATTCGACTTGAGCCTCAACTTGACACCACGTTCGCGGACTTGTCGCAGGATGCAAAGCTTGATAAGCTTTACGAGGCAATCTCTTTTGTAGCTGCTCAGAACCTCGACTTGCACGCTCAATGGATAATCTTTCCACTATGATTGGTGAGCATGAGACGCGTCTAATCTTTCGCATGCTTATGTTGAGATGGAGAAGCTGCGCACTAGTATAAAGTATTGATCAAATGTCTTCTTGCTCCCGGCAGCAGACCACAGAGTTTAAGGTCTTTGGTATCCCTTCGAGCTTGCCTAAGTCGGAGAATGATCAGGTCGTTGGCACGGTTTTGACCTGCATTGGTGCTGGGTGTTTTCTCAGTGACATAACACGTGTCAGGTGGCTGAAGCCGAGGAATGCCTCGTCTGAGTTCCGGACCTTGCTAGTCTTATGTAAATCATCTGTCGCTCGTGATGAGATCGTCCGTCTGAAGATTTTAAAGGGCGATATTCCCGTAGCTGATATTTTGCCGGCATACAGATCTGCTGCTCAGCGTAAACTCTATTTGAATGAGTGGCTGCCCCAGGACACCTTCAAGCTGTTGCAGGAGGTGAGAACGAAGGCTCGCACTTGTGGCTTTGAGCGAGTTTGGATTCGCGGTGGCGTGATATATGCGCGAAAAAATGGCTCATCGCAAAAAATGCAAATTAACTCTAATCTCGACCTAGAGAAGATAGCATGACGGTGTTCTTTTGCTGAATTGAGGTCTCAGCCCGTTTGCTCAAGTAATCTTCACTTTTTAAAAGTCGCGCACGTTAACATTAATTCTATTATTAAAAAGCTGCATCTCGCGAAAAATCTTATATTAAATAATCACTTGCATGTTCTTGGAATTACTGAGACTTGATTTACTCCACTGGTCGATGATTCTTCATTCAATATACCAAATTATTCACTGGTTCGTAATTAACGTAAGCTGAAGGTGGGAGAAAATTATATGCGAGAAGGTGGTGTTGCTTTTTACCTTCATTCATCTCTAAAATACACAAAATTACAAGCCTCTTCAATAACTCATATCGAGGAGACAAAGTTTCTTTTTCTCGATGTCTCTTCGGTTTAGCCCAGCAGATACTAGACCTATATTAAATCTACCCCATCTTGACAAAATCTTTGACCGTCTGTTTACGCGCCAGATGCTTGATTATTTGGAGAGCAACGAGCTTCTCTTACCGAATCAGTTCGGGTTTCGCTCTGGTCACAGTACACAGCATGCGTTGCTTCATCTTACCGATGTTATCCGACTCGGAATTGAAAAGGGACTTCTAACGTTGCTTATGTTGTTTGATCTGCGTAAGGCATTTGATACAGTTGACCATGTGGCACTTCTTAGGTCGCTTCGATCGTTGGGTTTTTCTGATTCGGCTCTGATTTTTGTTCACTCATACATAACGCGAAGATCGCAGGCAGTCATTGGTGGTGATGGTTGCTTTTCTGAATTTTCCAATGTGAAATCTGGTGTCCCGCAGGGCTCCTCGCCTGGTCCAGTATTGTTTCTCACGGTCGTAAACTCTCTACCTGGATCTCTTACCTGCTGCAAGAATAATTATATATTGTTTGCCGATGATACACAATTATATATTCAGTGTCACCGGAGCATATACCCTATGCAATAGCTCTAATGAATGCGGATGCTGCATCTCTCTCATGACACGTTACATTGCTGGGCCTAAGTCTGAATGCCGCGAAAACAAAGGCAATCATTTTTGGCAGAAAACCGTTCATGAAGTATATTCGTAGCTTGGCCCTGCCGCCGCTTGTCGTAAATGGTCAGGTGATTCAAGTGGTTGATCGGGTGCGTAGTCTTGGGGTGTTGCTGTCAAGTGATCTGTCTTGGGATGCGCATCTATCGCAGATCTCTTCTAGAGTGCACGGTACCTTACATCGGTTGCGGTCTCGTGCTTGGCTGCTGCCGCCTAGTATTAAGAGACTACTGGTGCAGGCCTCATTTAGATTATGCTTGTCTCGTTTTCAATCACCTACCAGTAACGCTTAATCTCAAACTCCAGCGCATGGCCAATGCCGGTGTTCGATTCATTTTCAATATGAGAGCCTCTGACCATTCATCGGTCACTCGTCGGAGAGAGCAGCTAGGTTGGAGTAGAGTTGAGGATAGGCGTTTTTTCTTGCTCTGCTGTGCTGTTTATAATATTTTTCGGACTGGCCTGCCTCTTCCACTGCATAACAAAATGTCTTCTCTTACTATCGAGCTGCGTAGCTCGGCGAGACTAAATGTCGGTGCCAGAATCCACATTCCAAATAGCGATACTTCGGCATATGCTGCTTCATTTTTCCAGGATGCAGCACGATGCTGAAATGCCATCTCTTACAGCGCTCAAAATGCATCTCCTTTGACACGTTTTAAGACATTGGTGTTGGACGAGTTGCACAGTCGTGTTAGTTAAAGAGCGTCATCCATTGTACTTCATTTTTTTCCATTTAGATTCATGTTTTTCATTTTTTCATCCTTATTGTCATTGTTATAAACCAGAAATGTACATTGGTTCTATACTTAGCATACCAAAGATCTTTTATAGACTGTAATCTACGATAATCTATATATGTTTAACATTTATATATATGGGTCAAAACCTACTTGGCCCCGGCTTCTGGGCCAAGTAGGCTGAAGCGGTAACCAAAAATCTATCCTATATATGGGTCAAAATAATACTTTTTTACAAAACCGTGCGCACGTATGTCACTGATCTTGACGCGCTTTTGGTATGTTATAGTACATGGTAAAAAGGTCCCCAAAAAAATTGTTAGACCCCCTCCCTCCTCCTACCCCCTACTTTCGGTATAAACGTCCATTTTCGATCTATATTTTTTCTGAGGACATGAAGCAATTGAAAAATCTGAAAAAATTCACAAAAATACTTTTCAACAATCCAAAAAACCTTGAATTTTTTCAGATTTTTGAAGTGCTTCAGGCCTTCAGAAAAAATCATTGAAAATTTTGAAAATCGAGATACGGCGATACAAGCCGATATAGTAAACGGAAATTTTTTCAGTTTTTTATTGTATTGAAAAACATAACTTCAATTTTTTCAGATTTTTTCAGATGACCTAACGCACCTTTTGAAGCCAAAAACCGCTTTTTTTGACGAAAATAATTTTTTTAGGACGGTAGGGAGCCTCGAAAAATCTGGAAAAATTTTTTTCTCGTTTTTTTCATCAAAATACATAACCTCAAATTTTTTCAGATATTTTAATTGAAGGCGATAGCTTCTAGAGCCGAAAAATGCTATTTTTAACAAAAAAAGGTTCCTGGAACCCGATGGTTCCGGTGAAAAAAGTTGAAAATATTTTTTTTTAATTCCTTGTCAAATTTTTATAAATGTTGACTGTTTCAGAATCCCGAAACTATTTTGATGCTCTAGATAGAGCTAGGAGGCTTCAATCCAGGAGACAGCCCTTTGTGTGTCCTACAAAACGCTTTGCCGATTTCGCCCTTTCTATGTGTTACATCCATGCGTAACATCAAGAAATACTTACGCGTGTATTGTACATGATAATTTTAGATTATTTTTAAAAGCTTTGCACACTTGTAGTATTATAGAAGAAAATTCACTATATGGAGTTATTGAAAGTACTCTGTGTAATAAAAAAACCATAGATTGCTATTTTAGAGAATGCTTGAAATGTACAACTAGTATACCTAAATTAAATTTAAATCAGAATATTGAAGTATTAACTTACAAAAAATGGATAAAAGAAACTGAAAAAAGAATAAGCGCAAAAACAAAAACAAGAGATCACAGTAAATGTCACAAAAAAATCAGATTTGAGTATACACTTTGAGTCTATTCCTGAATTGGTAATATCTGAGTTCAATAATATTCTTCAACATCATTATCGAGCCTGCTATAAACAGAAGATGTTAAAAGAAAAACGTAATAATTTGAAAAACAATGAAGGATTTATTCTGTTAGATTTCAGTGAAAATTTGGTCTGCAAATACAGCACAGAGGTCCAACCTGTTCATTTTGGAGCGAGTAAAAACCAAATCCCACTTCACACTGGTGTGTTCTATGCTCAAGATTTTAAAAAGGGATTTTCTGTTTGTTCCGAATGTTTGGACCATAGTGCTTGTGCTGTTATAGCCCACATAATCGTAGCATTAAAAAATTATTTGAATAGATTTCCTGAAATAACTGTGATGTACTTCATGAGTGATTGTGGTAAATAATTCCTTTTCCTTGTAATAACAGAAGTGATAGGGAAGTAGGATTTTTACACAGAGCAAAAGAAACACCAAAAAAAACTTGTAATTGCAGAGCGAAGTAAAACACTAGTTTATTATTTGTGATTTAAATGAAGAATAATTCTTAACTACGCACTCATGCACAGCACCACAAAAACAACACTCTGAACAGTTTTTCTCTTTAAAATAAGTGACACACAAAGCAAAGAAAAAGGTTTGTAGAATTAGCTGCGTTCAGCGTAGAAGCTCGCTAGCAAGTGAGGCAGGCGCGGCAAACTCATGGGGAAGAGAGACGACTCGCGCGCTCATCCGTCGCTTCATCCACGCCGCGCTCTCTCCACCCAAAGTACACTCGGCCTGCCAGCAGATGGTGACACCTATGGGTCACCAACAGTGATAGTCCATCGAGTCAATATAGAAATAAGACAATATTTTATTTTTTAACGCAGTATATCACCTCACTCTTTCCACAACTGACAGAAATCACGTATAATTACACGGAATTTGGGCATTAGTGGTACAAGAACGTATCCAAAACGTTAAATTTTTTACAGCATTTGCACATGAGATAACAGAAATTGAAATTTTTATACCACAAAAACAACAACAATTTAAAGGCACCATGAATGCACATCAATAATTTACATGGGCTAGAAATACGCAAGGAGACGTGTTTTTCAATACAATAAGCTGTTTTGAATGCATACGCGGTGTTTCTTGCAATCATTTTAACATAGGTAAATTAAGTTATGTACCAAGGATGAATAGTATTGAAGAACCAAAAAACATAAACGAAGCGAAAAATAAAGGTACCTTAATTATACAAAAAAAGAGAAATTAGACCGGCCATGCAGGTACAATAATTTCACGTATTTTCACTATGAAATTTAAAATTCAATCATTTACCGATATATTTTACATTTACAGATTGAAACGTTTGCTAGCGAAATTTCAATAATTTCTAAAGTTATTTCCATTATAATTTTTCTATTTGTTCTGCTTAAAAGCTTTAATCTATAAAAAATTTATGAGAATTTCAAAAGTTTAATAAATTATGTCTTTGTCGTCACGCACTATAATCATATTTTCTCTGCTTACTGTCTCTCTTTAAAACTTGATGTAATCCCTCATTGATTTTCAAATTGTAGATAAAAATACGAATAAAATGAGGTATAATACATGGGGAAAATTTTCGAGCAAGGAGCAATCCATGAACGCACCGAAAAAACGACCTTTCCGTGACAATCACCCATACATACAAATGAAACAAATATTAATAAACATAGTGTTAATATCGAACAAGTACCGAGTACATCACAAGAAAATGCTTCACATGTTTCTTTTGACTTAAGCATAGGTAATTTTTTATCTTGAGTTGGCTTTAAATATAACTCAACACCCCTTCCAACCGAATCGAAAATTTTATTCGTAAACGTTGTTTCTATTGTTACTTACATAAAATATTGTTAAGCTTTAACTCTTGTGTGTTATATAGCAACGTAGTGACACCCGCAAAAAAGAAATGTTTTACTCTAAATCTTTATTCTCGCTAAGAAATCCTTGTTATATTACTAAAAATCAGTTGAGTAATTACGCGGCGAAGAAAAGTTTTATTACTATCGTTGAGATAATTTTCGTGATTTCATATTTTATGTGTGCAGCAGGTAAAGCATAAACCTTACATTTTTCAGAAAAATAGGGAATTTCGCGAAATTGTACGCAACAATTGGAAATCCTGTAAAATAATGTAAGTGACGTCTGTGAGACCCTTGTAGATAAGAGAACATTGGATTGCAAAACACGTAGCAATGAAGGAATTGATGATTATCCTGCGAAGTGGATCGTTACCTATGGACTTATTGACGAAATAATTAAAAGAGGATTCAAACAAAATGAAAATGCGAACTTTTCAGCATCCACGCGTAATATTAGTAGTGTAAATAGAAGCATGCGAAAACCATTATTTACATGCACCCTAAAAAATAAAACTAAAACTTCTCTACAAAGAAGCTAGCTAATATATTCAATAAGTGCTGCTTCAATTTTCTGTGGGTCATGCAAAATATTCAAACAGTCATATCTTTTGTGTTCCGGATATAATGATTGGAGTAACGCTTCTAAAATAGTTAAAGATCATGAACGATCTTCTGAGTATAATAATAGCTGCATAATGCTTCAAGAAAGAAGTTAGGATTCAATTAGTTAATCTCTTCAATCACAAGTGGAATCCGAATTGAAATATTGTCGCAAAGTGATATTTTGGCACGATATTCTGGAAAGATTTCAGTCAGTAAGTTTTATCCTCCAATCGACTAAGACTGAACTAGGCTGAACTTGTATGACTCGTTAATCATGTTTTTGAGTAATATGAAATTTGACTTCGAAATATACGAGAAAAAGCTATTGAGCTATATGGCAGCAATGCGTACAAAAAAGATAATACCCGTAAACGTAAAAAAACTACGAATCTTTTAAGCTTAATTTCATCCGATTTGGTCAAGTAGTTAGTGAGATATTACAAAAAATGTACATGAAAAGTTATTTTTCCTCATATCTCCGTAAATAATGACTATTTTGAGTTGAAATTGGCCAGTATCGGTGGATGAGAAAGGCCTCTTTTTTGACCTTGTTGAGGGTCATTTCGACTTATATCTCCGTCAATTTTCAAGATATTGAGAGCTATAGTTGGGAAAAATAAAAAGTCAGTACGAATCTTTTAAGCTGAGTTTCATCTCATTTCATCAAGTAGTGAGTTAGGTATGAGAGGTAAAACCTTTATTTTGAGGTTATGAAACGAGATTTTCACTCGTATCTCAAGATCAATTTTCAAGATATCGAGCTGTTTGTGGAAAATATAGAAAGTACGCATCAATACAAATCTTTAAGCTTGATTTCATCCGATTTGATCAAGTAGTTAGTGAGATATTACGAAAAATGTATATATTTAAATATAAGTTATATCGATGCCACCTTTTACATTCTACTCTTTCTCTTAGTTTAACATTGTAATTTTTAAAGTTCATAATTGCTATTTTGTTGCACGTTTGAGGCCGTTGTGAGTCCCTAAGAGATTAGAAAAATAAACTAACAAAACGAGGTAATTTGATGCGATGCTGGTTTATTGGTTGAAAAAGCTTGCGAACACAGAGCTTCACACCGTCCGCGCGTTACCAGGAGAATGAAGATCGCTGCGTCGCTCCAACTGCTTGGCAACCTAATTCAACAATCTTTAACAAACGACGTTGCTGGTTGGTAGGCATTTGCCGGCCAGTAGGGTTTCGCCTCTGCTTCCGAATTCGAACTTCTCTGCATGCAGCCTTTTGCCACCTCACAGCGAGCCAATATGCTCGACGAGTTTACAGTTGAGGCGCTGTACATTTGTTCCATAACGATTGCTATGATGTTTTCCAATGCAGAGCGACTATTCATGACTTTTTACAAGAGTGCAATATTTCAAACAGTAAAATTACTGAACTTGTTGCATCATCTGATAGAATTGAGTTGCTGAATGCGTTGGTGTCTCTACAAATATCCATTATTCTTTGTTTACTTTATTTTTTCCAAATAGATATCTACAAGGGTACATAGGGTATATAGAGTCTACAAGTGCAATGCATATTGCTGGGTTCGTACAACCTGTCAATTTTATCAGAAATATGCAATCAGCAATATTTCTGATAGATAAAGTAAAAGGTGTGACGTTGTAGTCGTACAGCGGCCTGCCGTGACGCGCCGAGTCAACACAGAGTCGAGCTCACATTCGGAGCAAGGCTCTCGCTTGAGCTCGGTGGGTCTGCGGGCCGAAGGATCGACTCGCGAGTGGGTCGCGAAGAGGGGGAAGCGCAAGCGGCCACACGCGAAGCCGCGATGCGTGTCCAGAGACGAGTCTGCGAGAGACAGTCGAGTCGAGTAGTCGACCGATTGTGCGAGCAATCGGACCTTAGCCCATTCTAAGCTTATCGCTAGGAATACGTCGAGGAGTTTTCCTTGTGCGGGTGTGTGTGAGAGAAGTAGAGTTTTTGGTGAGTAGTTGTATTTGCTGTGTGGTTGAAGTGTGAGTGTTGACCACGCCGTGTGATACGTGTGTGTTTGCGAGGCGCCCAGGTGTGCCAGCAAATAGCCTCGTCGGGTGTGAGTCTGCACGACGTCGCACGTGCAAGTGCGAGAGGGAATAGACGTATGCGAATGTACGACGAAGTACATAGAGAGGTCGGAGAGAAGTTAGCGGACGAGAGCGTAGAGCGTAGAGATGCTTCGCGAAGGGCTGAGTTCACAGGTCGTGTGAACGATACGCCTCTCGGCGAGCAGCCGCAATGGCTCGGTCAAGCGCTTGACCAAGCATCGGCCGACTGCAGTGAGTCGCCGATCAGCCATGCGGTGCGTGAAGAAGAGATAATTGCGGCGATAATGAATGAAAATAGGGACTTCATCAACGTGCGTGTCAACGGCGAGGTGTATCGAGCGATGTATGACACCGGGGCGCAGGTCACGATAGTTGGACCTCGCGTCGCGTAGAAGTTGAGAGATCGGCTGCTTTCGGTTTCATTTTTGATTTTTGATTTTGGCTGAGAACGTTCAAGAATTTTTAACTCGATAACTATCAACTTTACGAGAAAAAGTTATAGAACAAAAAGGGTTTAGAATTGATCAAAGTACAGGCCTGATTTTTTCAGAATTTTTTGGAACGATTTTTGGATTTTTGAAAAAATGGTGTTATCCAGAAATCCAAAAATCGCTCCAAAAATTCTGAAAAAATTCAGGCATGTTCTTTGATCAATTCTAAACACTTTTTATTTTACAACTTTTTCTTTTAAAGTTGATGGTTATCGAGTTAAAAATTGTCGAAATCATTTTATGACATACAGGTCTTCAAAAGCCGAATTTATGATCGCCATTTTGAATTTCGTCATTATAACTATTTTACAATAAAGTATACATGCCATTGACCAAATTTATATGCGTGAGACCCACGAGCGAACCTTCTTTCCGTGTTGAAATTTGAGTTGAACGAGATTTTTTTCTCGAAATTTCATGTTTTTTTTTACAAAATTGTTTATAACTTTTTATT
>NW_019641711.1:422786-436225 GCF_000599845.2 Trichogramma pretiosum | reverse complement strand
CACACACACACACACACACACACACACACACACACACACACACACACACACACACACACACACACATACAAATACAGACATGTGTTGGGAATTCGATCTAGTTTACAAAAATGTAAACGAAATTGTCGTACGAGGTCTGGTTCAAAAACTCATATTCGAACCCATCACATAGCTTCCTCTATGGAGGAAGCAAAATAATGATGTTTAAACATTGTAACAAAAATTGCGTTCTGGCAAAATTACTAACTATAGAAATGCTAATAAAAATAAACTAAAATAAAATATAGTAGGCAGCAGTTGAAGCGAATCGAAACAGATGCCACGGAGTAACGGCTAGAAAGATTGAAAATTGGATTGGAGTAAATTTTACTCTTTAACAGTAAAAAATATCATTATTAGTACAGTTATTAGTATTATCATTGTGAGTAGTAGTCCATACACTGAGGTCTAATTATAAATGAATTTCACGTAATTCGTGCGATTAGTAATCTTCCTATAGTTCTAACCTCGAAACAACGCCACCCGCTTCATACGGATCAGCTTGCCAACATGGCCGCACATCCGGCATTTCAGAATATTATAAAAATGACGACATGATGGAAATACAAAGTGTTTGTTCTAATGCAAATCAAAATGAAAACAGCGATCCAAAAAAAGTATCACCAGATGTTATCCTTAGTGGTAATGATAAGAAAAGGAAAAATACGGTAACAACGTTGACACCTTGTCTAATAAAAAGAAGAACAATACAACTGACTCAATCACAAAAAGCTTTAAAGACAGTATCGGAAAGTTCCTACCGATCAATCTGAATGAACAGGTAAAATCTAAAGAAAACTCCATCAGTTCAAGCTACAATCATCCTGCTACGTATAGACAAAATCTTCCAGATAAAGTGTTTGTTTGGGGTGTTATTGTCTCAATTGAACCATACGTTCAAAATGTGATGCAGTGTTTCAAGTACTATAAATATAGACACACAAGTAAAATATGCAATGGACTACTAATATGTTTTAATTGTGGAGAACCTGAACATAAAAGTGAACTATGTAAACATCCTACACTCCATCTTGCCAATTGCAAATCTACCTCTAATAGCAATGAAGCTAATCGCGTGAGCGTAAATGTATGACTAAATGTCCATTAGACTGGAAGCAGAAAAAAAAATTTTTTTTATTTTGCCCGGACCAAACGGAAAAGAGATCTGTGTACCAAAAAAATAGTTTGTGCAAAATTTTAGCTCATACAAATTGAGATAACCCGTGCCGCCAATTGTTTGAAGGCTTTTAAATTCGATTTAAATTAATTTTTACCGCTTCTTTACAGCAATATTCAAATGGCTCTACAGCCACTAAATTTTAAGCAAATAAAAATTCAAACAAGTCAAATTAAAGGTCTAAAAAAGATCTTTGATTTGCCTATTTCAAAGGTTTAACCACTCCAAAATTAACTGTTGTAGAGCCGTTTGAATATTGCTAAAAAATGGGAAAAATCGCAATTTTTCTAGTTTTCTAATAGCTGGAGTTTGCTCAGAGAAACACCAATTTTTTGATGTGAAACATCTATATTCGCGTTTGGCATCAGGGGTAAACCCGTAAAAACCGAGCGTCCGTCCGTCCGTCCGTCCGTCCGTCCGAGCGAGCGCAACTTTGGTAGTAGAACTGCCTATACAGCGTCGGTTTGCGCTACGCGCTGTGATTGGCTGCCGCGCCAGCTAACGAACTGCTTTCTGCTGCTGCCCGCTGCCGAAACTCGACGCGCGTATCTCTTTCTCTCTCGCACGCGCGTGTGACTGTGTTTACGACGTATACGCACGAGGCAATGTAACAGCATAAGCAGCAGCAGTCAGTTTAGCTCACGGCATTAACTGCGTTTCGATATCTTTCTCTCTCTTACTTATGCGTACGATAATACATAGAATACGTATGTGCTGTCTATGCGTATACGTCGCGAGATTCTACGCACTATCACGCATGTTTTCAAATCTGATATTAATTAATGCATTCATGTATCGTGTCTAAGAGTGTGTGTCTTCTTAGGGAAAGTCGACATTTTTATCATGTTATATTAACATACAACGAACGAAAACCGCTCAATGCACTAATTTAATTAATAAAAATGTACTTTCGAAGCTACAATTGAAAGTTAAAGAAAATAATTAGAGTACGAGTCATTTTTTTTTTTTGAAAATGTGATTTCCAATAAAATAGAAAAGTAAAAAAAAAAAACAAATTAACGACAAATTAAAAATTGAAAAAATTAGAAAAAAATCAGCTGTTTAAGAACAGCTGCAAGATGTGAAACATCTTTATCTATTAATTAAAGGAATGAAAATTCAGAGACAAATAAAATTTAAAAATCACTGCTCAATCTAAACAAAACAAATTGAAAATTGAAAAATTGAGAAAAAATAAATTTAAATAAAAAAAGCTAGAATTCTGAAATCAAATAAGTAAAAACTAGAAAAGTAAAAAAAACAAATTTGAAACAAATTAAAAATTGAAAAAAATAAAACACACACACACACAAAGTCAGAAAATACCAGCACAAGTTTCGATGTTTCACATCTGGTGCATAATCAATGAGTGCTAATCACCAGTAAGTAAAGCACCAGATGTGAAACATCGAAACTTGTGCTGGTATTTTCTGACTTTTTTTAACTCTGGGGTTTTTTTTCGTGTGTTATAAGCTAAAAAATGAAGTAGGTTTCGACCGGAATATTGCACCCCAGCCCCGTATAGCGGCATTTGAAAAATTCAATTTTTTCGTATTTTCTTTGCTTTTATCCGTCTAATGATCACACGCTTTTTATTGTGAGGACATTCACAAAATACTGAAACATTTTCCAAATACTACTGATGATTAAAAGCATCTCAAGACCTATTTTTTAAGCCTGCTAATGCGCTCATAGGGGCCTCAGAGCCAAATCTACAGCCAAATTAAGAATATAATCATTAATGAAGTTGAAAAATAGAATCGCGATTTCAAGCTTAGCTTTACTGAAGTGTCTTTTAATTCCTACAAAATAATTTTTTTTTTTGCTTCCAGTCTAAAAATCATAGAGGTCATCTGACTTTAGATTTGAATTTAGCATCCTCGAAATTCTGTATAGGAAATGTTTCAGATTTTCTAACCTGTTTTTCATATTTTAACCATTAAATGACCTTCAAATGACCTTTAATCGATCTGATTTCGAAAAAACCGATTCTGGATTCCCATTCAGCATCCCCAAAAACATAAAGTCGGTCTCTAGAACTGAGCATTTTTTCTTGTACCTGTGTTATTCATTCATGCTGTGTATAATATCATTACGCGCGTGACGAGGCTCATGATCTTCTTCTCTATTATTTTAATAGAAGATTAAATTACGTCAAGTCATTAAAATACGTAAAGATAACAGACCATCTTTAGAATCTTAAGATGATTAGAATAGATAATGTTTTAACTTATATATCAGGTTGCATATGTAAAGGCGTCGCTTCAGAGACTTGAGTAATGTTACATGAGAAGTCCCAATGCATAATATCTTTCTTTTACTGTTAGTCATAGCGACATTACATTATTAATATAGTACATTACTTTTCGCGTATACGATTTTTCTATATCCCCGCTTGAAAGTACGTTTGATGAATTATGGAATAATTAATTAAAAAAATTGTTAGTTGTTAGGTCCCACTTGAGACCTAGTTTCATTTTTCCTCACTGGTGAGAACCAGGAGGAGGGACGTTCCTCAGCGACACCTTATACAGGAGCGCTCAACGATCTTGAGCCTAGGTCTATATGTCTATCTTATCTGTAAAGGCAAGATGTGCTACCCACGCGTGGCCGCTCGTCAAACGCACTGTCCTTGCAGTCGACGACTAGCAGTCATACGTCTCCTCGACCGCCCCCAGTGACAAGAGAGGACGTTGTGGCTCACACTCAACAATATATATATGTGTGTATTATTTACGGTATAGATCAATGGGAAAGGAGAAGACGTAAAGATGGAAAGGACAGCAATAAATAAGTACTCACTCGTATATCAGGAAATCCTTTTACTTTTGTTTTTTTCATTCCAGCGGCCAGAAAGTGACTACTTCTCGGCCGCTGCGCAAAACGAGAAGAGCTATTTTCGGGCCACTGTGTATGAAAAATAGTATACAGGCCTACGCCGCAAAAAAAGAAAGCCCCAGAGCACGTGTTTATCGGCCTCGGCATCGCTTCGGTCACTAATTACACGTACTCTGGGACTTTTCTTTTTTTCACGGCCTAGGGCAGTAATATACTAATTCGTTGTTGGTGATGTAGTTTTCCCTCTTGTTTCTGGTATCTTTGCGGTAACTGATATAATTAGTTATGCAAAGGTGCATTTTTTAGGATCACTAGTAACTTATAGTTTGCAGAGGTGCGTATGAATGGTTATAAATGTATAAGGTTTTTGAATAGTCACACAGGGGAAGACTTGGATTACAAATTTATTGCAGAGGTGCAATGCGTAGACTGCAAAGGTGCAGTCTGACTTGCTCTCTGGTCCAGGGACGCGAGAGCACTGACTTCGTTGTACAACGAAGTTTCGAAGTCCGAGTTCCCTCACTTCGATCCTATGGGTCCTATTCCTGAACGTGTTCCTTCGTCAGCTCTTTCTGGCCTATGTTCTAACAGCAGCCTCCTCGCAGAGGCAGCCGAAACTTGAGAGCTTCTGTTCCACGGTCGCACCGCCATGCTTATCGCTCATACAATGCGATATGCATTCTATTCTCTGGTTTCTCATATTATTTTATATTATTTCTTATATCTGATCGCCGGTAATAAACTTATGAATATAGACCTAGCATATGTGAGATCTCATAATAAAAGAACTTGCCAGAAAACCAGGGTCCTCACGTTTGCGCGAGCCGTTGTACATTAAACATAATACATATGGGTCAGATTCAGAATTTTTCAAATAAACCTGCGGGCGAGGTTCACGGATTTTCCTGAAATTTTGGTATGTTATAGTACATAATAAAAAAGTGCCAAAACCAAAATTTTGGACCCCCTCCCCCCTCCTACCCCCCTCCTCCCCTATAGACGTCCATTTTCTATCTATATTTTTTCTGAAAGCCTGAAGCTATTAAAAAATCTGAAAAAATTCATGAAGGTACTTTTCAACAATCCAAACAATCTTGAATTTTTTCAGATTTTTCGAGTGCTTCAGGCCTTCAGAAAAAATCATTAAAAATTTAAATTATTTTATTTTCGGTGAAATGGTTCGATGTACCAGACCGGAGTATTTTTTTCTGAATTCTGACGTCAAAAAACGATTCCTTGAAGTTTTTCAGAATTTTTCATTCATGTCCATTCAGCCTAGAGCTGAAGAACCGCTTTTTTTTCACGAAAATAATTTTTTTAAGGCACTACGGAGCCTCAAAAAATCTAGAAAAATTTTTTTCTCATTTTGTTCATCAAAATACATAATTTTAAATTTTTTCAGATTTTTTAATTGAAGGCGATAGCGTCTGGAGCCGAAAAACGTTATTTTTAACAAAAAAGGTTCCTGGAACCCGATGGTTCCGATAAAAAAATTTGAAAAAAATTTTTTTGAATTCCTTGTCAAATTTTAATAAATTTTGACCGTTTCAAAAGTTCGATTGAAGCTTCCTAGCTCATTCTAGAGCATAACAAAGATTAATGCGAAATTCTGAAGACATCTGAAAAAAATTTAAATATGATGAAACTTTATGAATAGTTATCGAATCTATCAAACATGTCATAAAATGAATCAATACAATTCATCTATTTTACAGTTGAAACAAAATGATAATTTAATGCAGATACAGATGTAATTACTTTCGGGCGATAATGACAGGGAATAAAAGTGTTACTTTCATCCCCGAATTCGAAAATGAAAGCTCGTACTTTCGAGCATGGAATGAAGAAAATTATTTTTTTTAATTACAATCGTCAGAAATGGTAGAGCTTTAATGTCTTTTAACGTGTAGTACCTTTTTTTTCTAGTACAAAAAAATGATTTTCTTTCATATCTTTCACTCTAAAATTATTTAAAAATCGTTCTTTGAGTATAATTCTTTGACTATAATTGCTCTTTTCGACTAATAACAAATGCATACTTCTCAAGCATTTAGTATTATTTACGATTTGAAATAGATCATCCGCGGTAAGAATATTCTGCAGTTCGGTTTGCAAGCTTGCTCGCTTAGCAGTTTGTTTCACTGCCACTCACAAGGAGACCACATGAGATGCGGGTCACCAAATGTCCTGAAAATTTTTTTCTGGTCTCCTGGTATCTAATAATAAAGCTCCCTATGCTTAGTTTGATCCAATGGGCCTTAAGGCCCATTTTAAAAATCATTTTCTAGTTTATTGAAAAATCTTTGTGATTTTCTAACTCGTAATAGGACATATTAAACTGAAAATTGCCCAATGTACAAGTCTTAGAATTAGTCAAAGAATACATTTGAATTTTTTCAGAATTTTTGAAACCTGCTATCACCTATTTTCAAAGGCCCAAATTTAACGCGTTTTTACTTTTTTCTTAAGAATTTCAGAGACCTTTGAAAATAAGTGATAGTAGGTTTCAAAAATTCTGAAAAAAAAATGTATTCTTTGACTTATTCTAAAACTTGTACATTGGGCAATTTTCAGTTTAATATGTCCTATTACGAGTTAGAAAATCACAAAGATTTTTCAATAAACTAGAAAATGATTTTTAAAATGGGCCTTAAGGCCCATTGGATCAAACAAAGCATAGGGAGCTTTATTATTAGATACCAGGAGACCAGAAAAAAATTTTCAGGACATTTGGTGACCCGCATCTCATGTGATCTCCTTGTCAGTATCAATAGCAAAATCTGATGGATGATGTTCCCACAGATTTAAAATATTTTTGTAATTTGTAAACCCTTACAGTGCATCGTCAGAAAAAAATAAAATTTTTCAAATTTTTTCTAATTTTTCTACTATAAAGTCAACGATCTTCGAGTGGAACATATACACGCTCACTGAATTGTATACCAGGTGTAAGGGGAGAAGGGTACCTAAAATCTCAAAAATTATTTTTTGAATAATGACTTTTTGAATAGGATTTTTTCTCAGCTTTCGAATGCCGTGATCAGAATTTTAAAATTTTGATTTTATCGTAAGGTACAGTCTATTTAGTACCGATACCTTAATGATTATTTTAGCAATATGAATAAAGCGATTTAAAGATAACATTGCCGTTCTTTCATGAATCTCGAGACTTTCATAAGTCGGCAGCGCCATCTATTGTAACGCAGCCACTCGAAGCACGGGGGTTAGGCATGTCTTGTGTCTTCCTCAGTTTCATACAACACGGTGCAGCTAGGCACATCGAAACACGAGGAAAATGAATCTGCCAGAAACTGCGGTTTCCGGGTACGTCTTCTATATAACAAGATTTTTATAACATATTCTGTTGGCCTGATATGGACACGATTCACCGCGAGTCATCACTGAGATCAATCGAGAGAAATATATTTTCGTGCTTCTTGTACGGCCTCCACGAACCCTAGCAAAACCTCGTTCGGCATAAAATACCTATAACCCTGCAAGAAGCTATAATGCGATCAGACGATATCGAAAGAGAATTAACAATAAGATCGACGAAAGGCACGTGTTTTGCAATGCTGGGATTGCCAGTAGTAGATGGAATTTTGCAGCAAACTACGTCGAGTGCATCGTCACCACAAAACTGACAGTGGTAATTTATTACAAATTACAGGTAATTTATTACATTGTTATATTAATACACAATGGAAGGTGAAAATAACATATAAATTATTACAATTAAAATTATCTAAATTTTATCTGAGCTTTAGAAATAATTTGTTTTCTTGATTTTATTTAAAAAGAAAAAGACTTTCAAGGAAGAAACATAACATAAAATTAACAAACTACCTTATTTGAACATGAAATCGATGAAGATCATCCAACATTGGCCAATCGTTTTCACAAGGAAGGCATGAGCATTGAAACCAATATCGACCTGATAAATACATGCATCTCTGTTCCTTTTTTCGTTTAAAAAAAACAGTCCCATAATTTTCTGCTATTACTTCATTAATTGATATTGGTCGGCTTGCACGTAATACTATTGTGGTTCCTGCAAAGTACCTATAAAATTGTTTAATGTATTAAACATATCAAAAAAAGTGGTTTATTTTAGCAAATATTTTCGAAATTGCGTTGAGGTTGTGCGGATTCTTAAAGTCTTTACTAAAAGAAAGCCGGGTGTGAAGCTTTCAAAAATTTTTTAAACCATACCACAGACCTAAATACCATAAAATACATTTCAAACTCTGTATTAAAAGAGAAAATAATCTCAGCGATATATTTTTAATGTAATTTCGTCTACAGAAAATCGAATGTTGTAATTAGTTTAGCTCTACAACATCGTCTTTATCGAAAATATGGACATTTTTAATTTTTTGCTTGAAAAACACTAAATTATCTTTTCAGTGCTTAGAAAATAAACAAAAAAAGTATGTAGATAATGAATATTTTTTTCCCTCAGAATACACTGTTAAAACTCGTTATAACATTAAAATTATTTCCATTCGTAAAAATGGATTTTTTCAATTTTTTTTTTCACTAATAATGAAAAAAAATTTTTTTAAATAATACAAATTTCAACGAATTTCGTATTAAGTTTGGGCTAACCTAGTCTTCTTTAATAATAAACAATATTTTTAACACGAAACAACACAAAACTAAGAAAAAACGCGCATAAAAACGCAACGCGCGAGCGAGAGACAGAGACGCAGAGATACACAACGCTACATTGTACGTTTCAGGGCGTCTCTACATAAGAACGCGATCATCGGTCGCTGCGTCGCGCGATCACAGTTGCCAACCTAAAAAAAAAACAGTATTGTAGTGCTATATTCAGATAACCTGAATTGTCTGCAACTGACAAACACGTATCTTGGTCTCAGCTCTAGTTATTAATAATTAACTTTTATTTTATTATTTACAATAATTAACTATGGTTACCGTGGAAGACGTGATGGTACGCTTTTATGCAAAAAATTCGTACATGTTTGATAAAACCCATCCTGATAACAAGGATGCCAATAAAATTTTTGAGTTTTATTCAAGTCTCCAATATTATCTCTTTCGCCAATTGAAAGTGAATATTTCAAGTAAGTAATCTGTCTTGAACTTTATTGTATACATTTTTATTTTATTTTAATTCTAATTATATATTTCCTTTACAGTTCAAGAACTAAACTCCAAATGGGATTTTATGCTCCACACTTTTGGTACAATTCATTTTAAAAAATTGAATAATAAGAATACATGTATGTCGACTTATGAAGACTTGATGTACAAAAGGCTTTACTTTCTGAAAGATCACGTTAGCCCTCCGCAGAAGGTTCATGATAAGAACATGTATTTAAAAAAGTTCAGATTAACTTTACAAAATAGAAATGGTCAAGAAAATCCAGCCAAGAAACGAAAGCTTTATTGTACTATTTTAAATAAATCTCTAACATCAATCAAAAATGGTCGTGTAAGAAGAATAAGACTACTTGCAATGTTGGAAGCTTTCTCTAAGTTTAAGAAGTCAAACAATTAATTGAGATTAGTAGCGAAAGTGAGTTAAAAAGTGCATGAGTTTATAATGAATAAAAATGGTTAAAAAATTAAAACTATACTGTACTGTAATTTATTTTTTGAAAAAGCAATTAAACTCTTGAAATTGTTGTACTTTAGATCAAGTTTATTACTGAGAATTCATTACTTCTTGAAAATTTCACTTTTTTCTAGTAGAGATATAGTTCTGCTTCTAATGATGAGTAATATTTTATTTTCAGTTTAATTTTTCAATGTTTCAAACATGTATAGGTTAAAAATGTATTTAACTGAGATTTTTTCCTGATTTTGACAACATTCATGATACGGTATATAATATGACAGTGTCTTGAAGCAATTCACACTAACTATAATTTTGATTAAATCTTCTCTTACTTTTTTCTAAACCTAAAAACCTCATGTGGTTTGTGAGAAAATTATAAATAAATATAAATCACAGATAATAAATAAATAACATAACTGAGTATAAACATTTATTTCTCTCAAAATGAACAGAAAATACTTGATCAGTGATGACGTTAATTATGCAATGAATATTAAAAGCACTTAAAACATAATTATATGTTATGCTGGTTTTGTTGTTATTTTTGGTCACTTCTGTGCGTTTTTAAATTGCTCTTCAAAATTAGTAATATCTTTCAGCACATATTTTAAGCAATCAAGCTCTTTTCCTGGAGGTACCCCTTTAAAAGCTTCTAGAAGTACATCTGTATAGTCGAGAGCTTTATCGGCAGAAGATGGCATTGAAGTTTTTGAAGTGGTTGAAATACCCATAGAAGTCGAAGCAACCTCATCGGATTTTGAGTAATTTTCTTGCATAGTGTCGAGAAGATTACTCATCTTTTGATTAATTCGGTCAACTGCTTCATTTTTAATCTTTTGTTTTTTATTCGAATAATCTGGTTTTGGGGCCATGAGAGCCCTTTTCTTGGTTTGCCCATTAGGCATTTGAGATGTACCGGCTGAAAAAATAATACATTTGAGAAAATTGTTATTGACTCGTTTAAACATTTTTTTATGAGATTTTACCATTGTTGTCGGGAACAGAATTTTTTTTCAAAGATGACTGTACAGGCTTTTGTTCGATATGAGGGATCATAAAGGCCAGTTCTTTCATGTATGGAAAAGTCACTTCAACTATACCATCGCCAGATTTGGTTTTCTTTTCGGCATTGTAAGCTTCTTTAAAGTCCTTCAACAAGGTATTCCAAATCTTTTGAACATCTTCACCTTAAAGAAAAGAACAGCAAAAGTCAGAATTAATGATGAGCATATTATGACTATAATTTCAAAAAAAATGAAGTCAATGTTAAAATATATAATGATGGATTTAATGTTAAGTTATTTATTTACCTGTAAGCAAATCAGCATTTTTGTTGCAAGATTCATTAACATCATTAATGTAATCAGCGATATCTTTAAATCCTTGTTTTTTCATAAAAGGGTCAAGATAATCATCTTCACGTTTATCGTACATAAATGTCCTGGCAAAAATGCCACATATAATCGTCTCTATGTATTCTGACATTTTGAAAAAAGAACAAACACTTGTAACGATCATACGTTGTAGGGTAAACAAACGTACTATGTGAAGTCTACAGAGATACTGAACGGATAGGAAATCCACTAAAGCCGCTTGACAAATCTGAGCCAGTCCAAACCAATTTTTAAAGTCACGTGTTCGGAAAACCCAAGAGCCGAAAGTACTAGGCGCCTTTTATGAGTTTTGAGATCACCTCGATACCTGCTGAAACAAAGGAATCGTTGGTACAGATTCGTTTTCTGCGGCAGTCGTTGAGCACAGCAGTAGTTAAGCCCGATTTGCAGTGACGTAAAAAATATTGTTCGTTAATAAAAATGAATCAACAAATAAGCGTCGTCATAATTAATTTACTTAATGATCCAAAAGAATTGGATAACTACGATTACATTTTCAACAAAAAAAGGACTAAACATGGAACAAACAACAATTCCTTTCACCGTCGAGTGATAGATACCGTCAAAGAAATTTATGGCGAGGAAGTTTCAGGTGTGTAATACTTAAACATTATTGTTTCCTTTTTTAAATTAAATTTTTGTAAAATTAAATTGTTTTTTTAGAACAAGATGTTTCTAAAACTTGGAAGGCGATGCGTGGCAAGTTTGTGAAGATGAACAAGAGACTACGTAAAGGTCTAACTCCAACCGAACATGAATTTTATAAAAATTCAATTTTCCTTGAGGAGCACATAGTAAACACCAATGGATTGAAAGTTGTCGAGTACGGGAAAATTTATGGCACCGAAGAAGATGAAAGCTCTACTCGTCAAGAAGACATTGAATTTTTGGCAGCCGTTGGGGTCGACATGTACACTAGAATATACCCAAACAACTATAGTGAATATGAGAATTATTTAGATGATTTTCCTGATGCTACTCAGCTTTTCCGAGAGACTCCAAGAAAAGATTCTGAGCATGGAGAACCCGACATCGAATTTCTGGATGATGATGAACCATTAGTGATAGCTTACATGAAAAATAACAAAAAGGTAACTTTTTATGCAGTTAAGTTATTTACATTCATACATAAATGTTAATCTCTAATTAATGTGCCTAATTTTACAGACAGGCGATGAACCAATGGCCAAAGGAATGCCGACTGCTAAAATTGTAAGTGTTCATGAAGTTTAGATATTCACATTCATACATAAATGTTAGTCTCTGATTAATTTGCCCAACTTTACAGACAGGTGATACAATAATGGCCCAAGGAATATCGACTGCTAAATTTGTAAGTTCTTATGGAGTATAGCTATTTACATTCATTCATATGTAGAATAAGTAATTCATTAATTTGTGTAATTTTACAGACTGGTGAGAAGCAAAAGGATAGTATAGGTAATGCAGAAGGAACCGAGTTTAATCAAAGAATGGTCTGCAGAATTTTAAATGAAGCGATTGTCGACCAGATTACTGTGGACAATCAAGTTTTGATCCTAGTCCTTTTACTTGACTTGATTGAACAATTTAAAGTCAACAATAATTAATTATGTTCCATTACACAGGCACACAAAAAAAAAATGCTCAGTCCCAGAGACCGGACCCAGTAGACTTTATGTTTTTGGGGTCGCTGAATCCGAATCCGTCGTCGGTTTTTCGCCATCAGATCGATTTAAGGTCATTTGAAGGTCATTCAAAGGTCAAATCATGTAAAATAGGTTTTAAAATCTGAAACTATTCCTACATAGGTTTTTGAGGATGCTGAATTCAAATCTGAAGTCAGGTGACCTCTACGACCTTACCTTCAAGGTCATTTGAAGGTCAAACTTAGAAAATGCGATATAAAAATCCGAAAAATATATTTTTTTATGTTTTGAGAGTCGCTGAATTCAAATTCAAGGTCATTTTGACTCAATGTTGACATCGAAAGGTCATTTAGAGGTCATTTGAAGGTCAAATCATAAAAAAGAGGTTAAAAAATTGGAAAAAAACTCCTATATAGGTTTTTGAGGATGCTGAATTCAAATCTAAAATCTTGAATTTGAATTCAGCGACTCTCAAAACATAAAAAAATATATTTTTCGGATTTTTATATCGCATTTTCTAAGTTTGACCTTCAAATGACCTTGAAGGTAAGGTCGTAGAGGTCACCTGACTTCAGATTTGAATTCAGCATCCTCAAAAACCTATGTAGGAATAGTTTCAGATTTTAAAACCTATTTTACATGATTTGACCTTTGAATGACCTTCAAATGACCTTAAATCGATCTGATGGCGAAAAACCGACGACGGATTCGGATTCAGCGACCCCAAAAACATAAAGTCTACTGGGTCCGGTCTCTGGGACTGAGCATTTTTTTTT
>NW_019641711.1:390260-422476 GCF_000599845.2 Trichogramma pretiosum | reverse complement strand
CACTCAATTTTTTGCCTGATATGACTCAATCGGAAGTTGAAAATATTCATTGCTGGAGTCATATTAGCAATTTTTATGAATGGTTTCATTAAGTACGTTTGCAACGGAAAGCCACCATCTCCTATTAGATAATATGGTGCCATAATATTTGAATTAGGTAACAGTTCTGGAATAGGGATGGCTTGATTATCTTGCAACATTTCACAAATATCACTGTTGTTGAAGGTAAACGCATCATTGAAGGAACCTGAAATAATTGGTTAGGATTGGCTATAAATAGTGTGTTTGATGTATAAATATTACAATTATAATTATGAATGATAGTCACCATATCCTCCCAAATTAAACATCAAGAACCGTTGATGAACATCACAGATGGCCATCATATTCAGGCTAAAAAATTTTTTATAATTGTAATAAGCACTTCCTGAGTGCTTAGGTTGTCGAATTGGACAATGTCTTCCATCAATGGTTCCTATACAGTGGGGAAAGTGTAATACTTGTTCAAATTCTTCAGCGACTCTCTTGAAATCAGCTGATGAAGGCTGGCGTACATATCTTGGTACAAGTTGTTGAGATATGATTTTGCACACCTCAGGTACAATGGCATACATTGTTGACTCTCCAATTGAAGTGAACCAAGCATTTTTTAATTGGCTGTCACCTTTAGCGAGATAGCTGTTAAATAAATAAAGAGTAATTTTTACAAACAGCTCATAATAATGACAATAAGTGGATATAATGTATGTACTTACTTTAACACAGCTGCAAATCGGAGTTGAGCAGGTAAAGGTGGTCTTCTACTTCTTTTAACAAGAAACGGTTTCAAAATTTCAAAAACAAAATTAAACTGATGAATTGTCAGGTTTGTAAATCTATAAAACTCTTCTTCGTCGTTCAATTTGAAGTAAAGGAATACGCTTCTATAACCGCCGTATCCTTGTAGATAGTTGTGCCTAATGTGTGGTTTTGCCCACCATCGCCTGACTCTATTTCTATTATTTTCTTCGTTCGCTGCCACAACTTCTTGGTACACGTTCCAAATTTGATAAAGATTTATTACGTCTTGACAATTCATCGTTGTATGAAGCTCTAACCACAAGCACAATGACTCTTTTTTAAAGTTTACAATTTTTTTAGGTTCGGAGTTAACTCCAAATTTGCTGAGCAGTAATGTAGTTTATTTTGTAGTTGGCAACTGTAGTCGCGACGCGCGCGACGCTGTGCGACCATATGTCCGCGTTCTTATGTAGAGACGCCCTCATAGACATGAGCGCTGATGGCCGAGTACTGCTCGCCCGTGCTATGCGTGTCGCAGCAGAAGCGAGCAAGCAGTTCCTCGATACTGCCTAGCGTCGACCAATCCTGCGCGAAAAGCAAAAAGACGCTACTGAGACTAAAAACCTACGATTATCGCGCTCGCTCGCTCGCTCGCTCGTTTTTCACGGATTCACTAGCCTACCCAACGAGCCATAAGACGTTACACATCAAAAGAAAATATCATAAAAACCAAATTTCTTTTCAAGACGTAACTTATCAAACCTACGGTGAATTTTTACACTTTTTATCTTAAATCAAAAATTAAAGGCTCTTCTTAAAAAAATGTATTACTTTTTTTCAGAATAACCGGTTTATTTTAGAACAAATATGACAAAACTAAAAAAAAAGGGCAAAAAAAATTTTTTTTTCACAAAAATCCCTCATAACTTATTAAACTTAACACAGAAGCAAAAATTTTGTTTTGGTTTCTTCTTTACATCAAAACAAATAAAATGAGATAGAGTCTGTCTATTCAGGGTCGGTCGCGTACGCGAGAGTACTTTCGCGTATGCGACGGTACTGTTTTGACCCACAGAACATTCAGATCTTGCGTACGCGAAATCCGGAGCGTACGCTTTTTTTTTTTATATTTAAGTGTTTGTGACCTAGTGCGAGGTATAAACACTAAGTATACTTCATTTCTTTAGATTTACAAACATAATCATAATTACATGAACCTTATGTCTATACAGTAATAATAAAAGAGAAAAGGAAAGAGAAAAAAAATAATAATAATACAGAGCTTCACGAAATTAGGATCAAAAGCAAGAACATTTACACGTTCAAGTCGCACTCGCAAAAGAACTGGCACAACAGCCAGCACGCCTCGACGGCGAGTACGCGATGATACCACTGCGTACGTGACGGTAAAATTTGTTGACCTCGCGTACGCGAGACCAGAATGTTCCATAGACATGTCATAACACGCAACGGGGACTCCAATTCCTCCGAAATTGTAGAGTCGAGTTAATTTCAGGAAACGAAAGTGCTTGTTCAACATTTTCGTCGTCGTGATCTTTTTGCTGCTGCGCACTGCGCCTATACTTTCGCGAATCGTCTATTGACTCCGGGGCAGCACTGTTTTGCAGTCCCAAAGAAGTTGTAGCGTCGTAGTAACCGTAGTAGCGTGATTCCCCTTCCACGTCAGCATGGACTCTACGAGTGGCAGTTGTCGCTCAGCACTCGAGAAGTGAACATCGAAAAACAACATGGACGTTGACCTGAACAGCACGTATAATTCGGTCGAAGAACTTACTTCGGCCATTCAAAGATTTCAAGTTGAAACAAATAAAAAATTTTCTACATCGAATGCAAGTCTGTTACCTGATGGTCACAGAGATCACGATCGCCTGAAATATCATTCCGTGTACTACAGGTGTGTGGGACATGGAGAGTACAAGCCACGGGGTACTGGGATGGTTAACCCCAAAAAAGTGCCAAATGTAGTGGCCCAGCCGTTGTAAAAGTGATTTATAAAAAGGAAGGAAATCACGCTTTTCTCGAAGTCGTGAAAATGGACAGTGTACACAATGAGAAGTGCAACAAAAAAAAATTTTTAATCGCAAGAAGGTAAGTTATTTAAAAATATTAGAATTATGTATTAGGATGGGCCATTTTTAAATGATTTTTGAAAATCGACTGATAATATCAATTTTCTTTAAAGATCCTCTACAAGAAAATGGCTCGTAAAAGTGACTTTTCTGCTTTCTCAAAGTGAATGTAGTTTTTTTCTCATTTTTGGCTCAATTTTGACGAATTTTTTTCTCTGAATCTCTAAAAAGAAATGATGAAATCTTGAGTTTATAAATTATGTTATAACAGCGCAAGCTTTACTGAAAAATATATGTACTTCTTGGGCCACAATTAGTGAAAAATAGCTTGATATCTTTACCTAAACTGAAAAGAATCTAAGATTTGATGGTCGAAAGTTTGTGTGGCTAAAATAGAAAAAGATCAGTTTTATGTTTGCGATCGGTAGTAGTAGTGTTGCGAACGTCTGACGTTCGCCACCAGGTTCAGCACGCCTCATCGACGGTAAGAAGAAAAATAAAAAGAAAGCTCACTTCATTACCAAGCTACGCTCTGTGCTCATCAATTGATTAACCTACAATAAAGAGTTCATATAAAAATATTATTCTGTTATCACTTCTATAGTAGGTTTGCTTTTTGAAATAACTGAGAAGGTTATTTTGAGTCTCTTCGTCAGGGATATTAAGGTTGTGGCGGAAACTTTCTCAAGTTCAGTCACATGTTAAGACAGTAAATTCACAGTTGAAAAAATTTTTTCTTGCAGTATACTGCATTACTGGAAATAAAATAGCTTTAATAAAAATTTAGCTTTAATAAAAATTTTTGTTGTGGAATGTGAATAAAATATTATGATTAACACATTATATCCTTCATACCTTAACGTTGAAGAATAACATTGATGATTGAATCTTGAAGAATGTGGATAAATTCCTATTCCAATGGGTATTGAATTTACCATTGACTTTTTCGAATTATCTCTGATATAATCATAAATTTCAAATGCATTGAATTGTAAAAATTGAAGATTTTTCAATAATAAAACTCCAATGATCAATTCACAATCTTTTTTGAAATTAGGATCTGAAAAAGGGAATTTCAGAAAAATATAAAAACAATCATTGACAAAGGAAAATTTTTTTTCAATTGCATATAGTATTATTATAACAAATGATTGATAATTAGCTGTATATAATAACTAAAACCTTTTATTTTCATTAATTAAAACTCATTAATGTCACACCTGCAGTGTCATTATTCCATCTTAAAGTAACCTGTAGTACAGGTCCTGTACATTACTACTTCAGTGATAAGAAATGTTCAACTGTAAACGACTTCTAGGAAAGTCACATTCGTAGACTTTGCGACAAAACAATGTTATCAGAAGAGACGCTTCGAAGTAGGAAACCTTAATACTGGTGGACAAATGAAATAGTGGAACTTAACAGAGCCTGTTTGACCGAGAGGAGGGCCCTCACTAGGAGGACGAACGGGATTCGACTGCAATTGCTTTTTCACTTATTTTATTGATAACTGAACGAATATCACTATAGATAAATATTACTGAAAAACTTTTTTCAAGATCATGCGGTTAGTGATTTATAATACAATATTTAGTTATATTAAAAAAGTGGTCTAATTGGTTCTAATTGGTCTAGGGTAGAAGTTTTTTTTAGTCAATCAGGTCTAGTATGAATATGTTTTACCTTCAAAATAAAAAAATTTGAACTATTTTGATAATTTTTTTATTGAATTATTTTGAATTTTTTTATTGAACTATTTTATTTGAACTATTTTGAAGTATTTTTAAATATAGGCTTGAAACACTATCTTGTCCCTTTAATACATAGTGCTTACAAGGAGAGCCTGTCAGATCCGGGCCACCAAACATCCTGAAAATTGTTGTGTAGTCTCCTGTTACTTAAGGGGGGAAAGGTACCTTAAACCTACATTTATAAAAAATTTATTAAAAATGAAGAAAAAATTTTTTTTTGGAATATACAGAGAAAACTCTGTTTTCTTCACTCTTTTTTCAAAGTTTTTCACTCTGGAATATAAAAATTGAGGTCCCAGTCACCATAGAACCCTCCTCGATGAAGCAAGCCCACAGTCCTGACAGGTACCCCTGTGCCGCAGGATCCAGCTAGAACCGATGGTTCAATCATGGTCCTTGGGGTCTCATTTTGATCATTAGATGTGTGGTTACAAACGCAAGCACTTTCAGATTTTTTAATTAGTTATACACAATTTGCCAGCCACATATACACATTTATTCATTAATATATATGATAAAATGACAGATTATGCTACATCATAGCCTGAAAAAAGTGCTCATTTGTCCCAATACCTTTGAAAGTGCTTGCGTTTGTAGCCATTCTCATGTAGAACAATCCCTGAAAATTTCAGCTCATTTGCTCAAACGGTTTACATGGAAAGTTACGGCAACAAAGCAATTTTGAGATAAAACGTTCCTGCCCAAGAGTTGAAAAAAACCAAAATACATCAATATATGTCATAATGATACTCTCATGTCACTGAGGCTGCTTTAAACTTTTTGGACAATAAAAAACAGTAATTCAACTTGAAATTTCAACATATTAGACCCACAAGGACAATGTTCAATAATCCCAGACAGACACACAAAGCCAAATTATAAGTTTTACTAAAATGTTAGCATACGCTAATATGGGTTTTATGTGGAAACTGGTAACTAAGTTGATTATGTCCAAATCAACTTTTCACACTAATATACACAATCTCACATTAGAACTTGAACTCAGCCCTCTACCTATATTCACTCACATTCATAAAACAACAATCATTGGATCTATAGTTGGAAATAAAATCACTCAAAATTGATCAATTATCACTAATCTTGGTTATCACATGCAACATACAATAATATACATGATACAGTTATATACACATACATAAAGTACAGTGACATACATGTACACTGATGTATATATGTCAATTTACATATGTACTGCTGTATTTCTTGAATTTGAACTGCTAAAAATGTAACATTTTTATAACAAGCTATTGAAGCATCTTCATAGCTTTATTATAAATCACTATGTCAAGTTGCAAAGATATAACTTCACTGTACATGTACTTTTTTCACTTTCAAAAAAATGTAATTTTTAGCCATTGGAAAATCAAGATGCAGTCAGCAGACTGTTATTGACATTTGATCAGGGCTCGCGCACGAAACAGAGAGAGACAGAAGATATGCCGAAACCCACGTGCTGCGAGTGGTGGCGTTACTGTACACCTATAGCCATGTAAACAAACAAATTTCTGCTAGATGTACTCTAACCAAAGAATAAAATGAGTATCAATAGACGGCGCTACCGACTCATGAAAGTCTCGAGATTCATGAGAGAATGGAAACGATATATTTTTAAATAATCGTAAAAGTATCGGTACTGAATAGGCTGTACATGACGGTACAGTTAAAATTTTTAAATTCCGATCACAGCACTGGAAAGCTGAGGAAAAATCCTATGAAAAAAGTCAATAAAACAAAATTTTTTTTTTTTGAGATTTTAGGTACCTTTCCCCCCTTAAGGGGGCACACAGATCGAGGATTAATATTAAAATTTTTTGTTCATCCAGAATTCATATATATTGACTAGTGATTTTTAAGTTCTTGTCCACGTGATTTTGAATGTCATATTTAATCAATTAAAATACTTTAGGTTTCTAAAATTTTATAATTAAATTCTTTTCCACTTAAGTGTATTTTTTATTAGTTTTTTTTTTAATCTACTAATCTCCAAATATAGCAGGATTATTCTCCTACTTTTTTAAAAAAACGTGCGCGGCAATATTTCAAAAAATTTGGAAAAAATATATGTTATTGAATAACATGAAAAAAAACTTTTCTCAAAGGTTCAGCCCGAAAAAAAATTTTGGAGGTGCCTAGCGACAAATCAGTGTCGAAAAACGTGTTTTTTTCACTGTTTTTTGGCGATTTTTGAAAAATTTCAAGGAAAAATTTCAGGAAGAGTATTGACTCATCAAAGACGTGGTTGGAATCATTTTTTTCGTCTCAAATAGTACTTTTTAAAAAAAAATTGACCCCGAGTTTATCGTCGAAAGCACATCTTGACCGTCGTGCAAGTGAATAGCTAATTTTGTTTATTTTCAACCATATTCAAACGGCTCTACAGCAGCTAATTTTGAAGCAATCAAACTTTTAAAATAGGCAAATTGAAGGTGTTTTTAAGACCTTTAATTTGCCTACTTCAGAGTTTCGATTGCTTCTAAATTGACTGATATAGAGCCATTTGAATATTGCTAAAAATAGCAAAATTCCTATTTTCTTCACTTTTAATACTTACTGATCAAATACTATTGATGATTAAAAGCATCTCAATACCTATCTTTTGAGACCTCCAACGCGCTTATAGGTGCCTCAGAGCCAAATCTACAGTCAAATTAAGAATATAATCATTAATGAAGTTGAAAAATAGAATCTGGATTTCGAGCTTAGCTTTACTGAAGTGTCCTTTAATTCCTACAAATCCCCAAGAAAATTTGGAAACATCATGTCCAACGTATTTTTACGACGAGAAAACCAATGGTGACCTTGGATTTGACCTTGATCATAACCCCTAAGCTACAGCGAACCAAAATTGATTTTTCGTACAGGTCCCCCATTTTTTATTGCAGATTTGAAAAGAGCGGAAAATGTCACGTTCGAATACACCTTTAGTTTTTTTTTCAAGGTTATGTTTATGGCCGTTTAAGGGTGATACTGTACGCAAGAATACCTTTATATAACAAATGCCCTAAAACTTTCTTCTGATAAATTCATCAAAATGTATGAAATAAGCCCACTTGGGTGTGAAAAGACTGTAAATTGGGATTAACGACAAGAGGTTGTACTTCTCAAATATTGTTGCTTTGTATTGTGGCTATAACTGCATAATGTCTCATACTATGGCTCTAATTAATTTCTTTGTTTCAATTTGGACAGTGAGCCCATAAAGCTGGAGTGTAGTACTTTTTTACATGTTCCGGACATATTACAGTACAAGTCCAAGTGCATTCAAGGTGCTTGAACTTGATTTAATTAGTATTGAGTCATCAGTTTATAATAAAGGAAGTTTTGCTTCCTCATAGAGGAAGTTATGTGATTTGGAACCGGACGTCGTAGGACAACTTGGTTAACATATTTGGAAACTACATTGAATTACCAACAAATGTCTGTATGAGTGTGTGTGTGTATGTGTTTTTTTTCTACTCCACCCCATTCGGACACTCACTGGTAATCACCACTAGGCATTGCTTCGGTGAGGCCGGGGTTAGTTGAGCATTTTTCTGCTACTTCTAGTCGTTGTTTTTCCATACGTCCCCCATCCGTCGCATAGTTATATGCGACGATTAGGGGTTCAGGGGCTTATTCTTCTCTACTTGGTGAACCTCCAATCCTGCACGATGCCATCTCTCGATTGTGGTATCCCCTTTTTCAGAGCCGTCCACTGCGTGGTCACACATTGCTGGCATCTCCTTCTGAGTATTTTTAAAACTCGCTGTCTAATGCAATCTTGTGAGCGAGGTTCTCGCTTCTGCCGCCGATGGCAATTAGCCCGATGGATCTGTCGGCTACATCTTGTGAGTGTGGTTCTCACTTCCGGCGCTACCCTGCGAGTCTCCGTGAGTTTTTGATACTCCTTACTGTTGTCAACTTGTGAGTGTGGTTCTCGCTTCAGGCGCCATCCACCTTACGGTGATTAGGGGTTCGGGAACCAGAATCGTCGTTTTCATCTTTTTCTCACAGCATCGTCCGGACTGTTTTTACACCTCTTGCGCTTCTTGTCTCAGTCTAGTGACGACTGATTTCGCAAAGGATGTTACCGCCAGCCAATTCTTAGGTCTCGAGCATGAGCTGGACGATGTTTTCCGGCTCGATTTCTTCTTGGAGGACTTGTTGAAGTCGCTCCCTCTCTTCATGGAATCGCGGGCTGCGAAAGAAAGCATGCTCCGCGTCTTCTATTGTGGTTGGGCAGGTCGGACAGAGAGTGCTAAGGGTGTTATCATAGCTTTGGTACAATTGCTCCTACCTGGAGTGGTGGTGTCAGAGCTGGCTCATCAGGCACACGAGGGAAAAGGGCAGCCACTATGTGGCGCACCAGGGTCGGAGAGCTTTGTGAATTTGCTCTCGGTCCTCTGAGACGGGACATAACTGTCTCGTACGGTTTGCCCTATACGTCCTCGTTGACCTCATCGCACAGTTTGTTCCAGCATTGGCGCTTGCTGGTCTTTATAGCAGCGTGCAGGAGACGTCTTGCGGAGGTATAGCTCGCTTAGCAGGCGTCTTCATTTGGCCCGCCACGCTCTCTCTGGGCAAGGCTTCGCGTTCGCTGGCATGAACGTTGGAGGTCAGCGATCTCGCTTGTCCACCATTACACTGCGCCACGACGGCATTGTCCACATGCCTTGGTCATTGACGCATCGCATGCACTGGTAATGGCAGCCATGAGCCTCATTGCCATTTTTTCTGTAGACCACCGTGGGACGGCGGCACTGGCCATCATGACCGTGAGGCACTCTGTGTCAAGAGTGCGTGCGTTCCACCAACTTTGGCGCGTCGTGGGTCTAGGCAGTCTGGCAGTCTCTACATCAAACACGATGGCTTGATGATCGCTACGCATGTAGAGCTCGTTTACGGCCCATTATGTAACTTTGAAAGCGAGTGTGTCGCTGGTGAAGGTGAGATCGATGGCAGAGTAGCCCAGTGCACCGGTGAATGTTGATGTATCTCCAGTGTTCAGCAGCACAGCTTTGAGGGGAGCGAGCACGTCTAAGAGAGTGGTGTCTCGTCGCTCGGCATCCCCACTACGTTGACCAGGCGTTAAAGTCGCCAGCGTCGATGAGCGGCCTCTTGCCCCGGGCTTCCTCGGTGATGTTAGTGAGAAGAGCGGAGATTTCTACATCAGCGAGTCTCGGTGGTGCATAGACGCTGAAAAAGTAGATTCCACTGATACGGGCCCAGGTGAAAAAGGGACGTGGTCGTGCTGGGTGCTCGTGCCCCAAGCTGACTCCCTGTACCCAGATGGCTGCTTGACTGTTGGCATCGGCAAGCCATGTATGGGGTGGATCAAGGTTCTTGTACTGATCACACACTGTGGCCACGTTGATGCGCTGCTCACAGATAGCCTGCACGTTAAAGGCCTGGCGCCATGAAACATGATGAAAGGTGAACTATGGAACGTGATGCGAGTTGCGCCGTAGGAGGGCGCACATGCTTAACTTAACCAAACGCGTACATCATGAAACGTAATGTAAATGCTTCACGTTTTCTTCGATACTTTTACACGATGAAACGTTAAGCACTCGTGCGCTACAAAACATCGTGCAATCTTCGTGATTCATCAAGCAGCACGACCTTTTGTGACGTAATTTTCAAATGCGCTATGTTTCATGACGCCAAACTTTCTCCTTCAGCCATAGCTCAGGAGATCCTGAGCAGCCTTGCAATGGTTGAGGTTAAGCTATATGATCCTCATCATTGGCGGGCTTGAGTGGTCTTCTGTACAAGTGGGCAGTGCTGGCTTGGGGACGCATGGTCGTGGGCAACGCCTTGTTCTCGGCAGAGAATGCACGTTGGGTTGTTCTTGCAGTCCTTTATTTGGTGGCCTGCTTCTGTATGTCTTTAAAAGTATAGACTATAAAATCACAATAGTTTCTCTTTGTCGCGTACAGCTGTCCTTGAATTTGGTAAAAATAAGGATGAGTTTCCTTTAATTGTAAATTTCCATCTCAGTCTTTTTTAAGGTACGGTACAGTCTGTTCATTTATATAATTTTGTCGACTAGAATATGGGCACTTTACATCTATAATTTATTCACATGCCAGCAAACGATCAGGTGTGGCTCCCAGGTAAGGTCTTTCAGTTGGTACAAACAAGCCACATTTTTTAATATCTAATTGATTGTCATGTAACTTATTGAATTCATCTACAGCAACATCTTCATAAATTTTACCATGCAGATCTAGCTTTCAACCATTCTTGACTGCTGCTTTGGTTTATGGTAAAAAATTTAATCTCTTGGGCTTCTTCTTCAGATGAATCAAGCAAGCCAAGGGATTTAAGAATCTTTGACTCGTTTGATTCTTTGGTGTAGAAGCCATGGTCCCACTCGACTCTATAGGTATTGGCTGGTGTGGTAATGTGTTTAATGGACATTAGACTGGCACTAAGAATAAAAATTTTTTTCTTTTGGACGACCCCGGACGGAAAATTGTTAACCTAAAAAAATGAGCTGTGCAAAATTTGGGGACTGACAAATGATTTTAACCCGTGCCTCTACGAGACTTTATGATTTTAATTTTTATGGATTTTTTTAAAAATCTCTACAGATTTGAGGGTTGCTAAACTTTAAATAATCTACTGCTTTAAATGTTTAAAAAGCATGAAACATATGTGTTTCAACGTAAAATTTCATGATCTTTCAGAATCTGTCATCAGAATTTTTATTTAAACCATGTGTCGAAAGTTATAAACAATTTTTAGCACAAAAAAGGGAATTTTCATCATATTTGAGGATTTTTCTATATAAAATTTTGAACGCTTGGGAAAAATCAACTCATTCTGATGCAAAATTATTTTCTAAATGTTAATTTAATGGTATTTCATCAAAAATTTTTATTGATAAACCTTATTCAATTTTTAAATATTTTTTATAATCATATTACACGTATTATGGGCGGACTCGCCCATATCAACAATACTTGTATAGGAGTCAAAATAATGCTTTTTCACCTTTTTGTCCGCACTTATCTCACCGATTGTTACGTGCTTTTGCTATGTTACAGTACAAAAAAAAAAGTGCCAAAACCTAAATTTTAGACCCCCTCCCCCCTCCTACCCCTCTCCTCCCTTATAAATGTCAATTTTCTATCTATATTTTTTCTGAAGTCCTGAAAAAATTCAAAAAAATATTTCTCAACAATCCACACATCCTTGAATTTTTCAGATTTTTTGAGTGCTTCAGGCCTTCAGATAAAATCATTGAAAATTTCGAAAGACCAGATACGGCGATAGGATGCAATAACCTATCGAAAATTTTTTTTGGTATTGATTTTCGTACATTTTCAAATTTTTTTGGAGTTGTGAACGCATTTCGGAAGCAAAAAATCCTGTTTTTTTCCGAAAATAATTTTTTTGGGCGATACGGAGCCTCGAGAAATTCGGAAAAATTTTTTTCTTGTTTTTTTCATCGAAATACATAACCTCCAATTTCCGAAATTCTCCATGATTTTATCTAAAGGCGTGAAGCACTCGAAAAATCTGAAAAAATTCGAGGTTGTGGATTGTTAAAAAGTATTTTTTTAAAAGTTCGGAGGGGGGCGGGGGTCCAAAATTTTGGTTTTGGCACTTTTTTTCTTTGTACTGTAACATAGCAAAAGCACGTAACAATCGGTGAGAGAAGTGCGGACAAAAAGGTAAAAAGCATTATTTTGACTCCTATACAAGTATTGTTAATATGGGCGAGTCCGCCCATAATACGTGTAATATGATTATAAAAAATATTTAAAAATTGAATAAGGTTTATCAATAAAATTTTTTGATGAAATACCATTAAATTAACATTTAGAAAATAATTTTGCATCAGAATGAGTTGATTTTTCCCAAGCGTTCAAAATTTTATATCGAAAAATCCTCAAATATGATGAAAATTCCCTTTTTTGTGCTAAAAATTGTTGATAACTTTCGACACGTGGATTAAATAAAAATTCTGATGACAGATTCTGAAAGATCATGAAATTTTACGTTAAAACACAAATGTTTCATGCTTTTTAAACATTCAAAACAGTAGATTATTTAGAGTTTAGCAACCCTCAAATCTGTAGGGATTGTAATGGCTGGACGGAAGCATGTCCAGGAATAAGATAATAATAACCGAACGGCCCGCGCATACAAGCAGCAAGTGCAAGCGCACTCGCTGCCATATACACGGGCACGGGTGAACCAGCACTCATACGAGCGGCAGCAAGTGCGCGCACACACACACACAGACGCCCCCGCAGTGTGTGCGTGAAGACACGAGCGGCCCATACGCGCCGCAACGTCTATGCTCGCATAGAGGCCGCCCACACACACATAGTAATGCCGCTCACACGGACACAGCAATGTCGGCACATCATAGCGCAAGGCACGCGCGAGCGGTGGCATACGCACGCGAGTGCCAAGGCCGAAAGAGCGGCGAAATCACACGCACGATTGCGAACTAAACTAGCACCTGCGGATATACACGGGCGGATATAGAGCCGTGAATTCGCAAGAACAATTCGACGACAGCAAGGGCCCACACGTGCAGCAATAAAAATCGCGCAGCGCAACACATGTGGCCGAAGCCGGCGTGAAGATGGTGACAGGCCGGATCAGCAAACAAGACCGGAGGCAGGGGCCGTTAAAAGATATAGTTTATGATCGCAGGACGGCCCAAGCGAGCTTTGCATCTCGTTGATTCATCAATGAGAGGCCCGAGTCGGCTAAATATTAGGAGGCAACGCGACTTATAAACTTTACATTTTTTGCGACAGAATATAGATCACCAAGCAGGACCGGACGAGGAAAAAACGGTAACAGGAACTAAACATCCCCTCGACAAACATGTGCAAGTCGTTCACAGGACCAGACCGTACACGGAGTCCGATATAAATACCGGGCCACAGCACGGCCTCAGGAAACACCGTGACCGAACGCGAACCAGGGCGAAGCTACGCTCAATCGCGCTACACCTTGCTTTAATCGGGACTTAGTCGATTTTTACGCTATTCACTATTAAGCACTTAGACGAATTCGCGAGCCATTCCAATCCAGTAAATACAAAGCTACGAGCACCGACTCAGTTACTCGAACAGTGCGCGCGCTTGTTCTGCTACATCCACCGACGCCGTGCCGACCTCGTCGACGCCGATCGCTCTCATCGACGCCGATCGCCCTCACCGACGCCGCACCAGCCGAGGTCAGACCGCCATGGGCCCGGCCTACAACAGCCAGCACCCCCAGCACACCGACGCCTCCAGTCGCCGCACCGAACGTCGCCGCCGAAGATAACAACACCGGTACATAGTAAGAAACATTCATGTAACTAGAATTAAGGTTGAATAAACAGTCTTGTGTGTGAATCCAAGTCCCTGTGTTATTCATTTCTCCACCACGCCCCACCCAAGAGACATAGAGTCGAGTCATTCAGTCAGCAGACATATTTATTAATAATAAATAAATGGTCAAACCAACCATCACAGGATTTCTAAAAAAATCCATAAAAATTAAAATCATAAAGTCTCGTGGAGGCACGGGTTAAAATCATTTGTCAGTCCCCAAATTTTGCACAGCTCATTTTTTTAGGGTAACAATCACTTTTCCGTCCGGGGTCGTCCGAAAGAAAAAAATTGGACATATTATTGCCAAAACTTCTGGCTATCACTGTGTTTTTAAAGTAATCTCTATAATAATTTTTGAAATCTTCACTAGAATCCACTTTTAAATCTAATAAATACTTATTTTTTTAATGAATTTTCACATTACTTTTAAACTTTATGTTTTTCACTGGAGACCCAGCGTACTTCCTTTTTGGTTTGTGGAAAGTTTGAAGGTTCTCAGTACACGTAGTAGCAAGAATAGCACTTTTTTTTCAAGTTCCAATCAACTAAAGCAATCACTGCTACTACAATATGTTTACAATGGGCAAACTTCGACTGTCCCACAGGGCAATCACATGAACTACCTACAATTTCACCATCGCTACATAATTTTATGTCACACACATAACTCATATGCTTTTTGAGTTCAGCTTTTGGCTTCCTTTTATATAGTATTCATTTCCTGTAAAAAAAGATGCATTAATAATTATTACATAATAGTTGTGATATAAGTATTAATAAGTAATTAAGTAACAAAACAAGTCTTTTACCTATCTGACACAATCTTAAAAATTTTAAAAACCCATCTAAATATAAATTTTTTCCTTTCTGTATAGAAATTTCATAATCATTTAAAAATACATTCAAGTGATTATCTGAAAATGAAGGTAGGCAGCTTGAAGAATTTATGTCCTTGTACAATTTTGCATCTGGAGTATTAATCTTATCATCTTTGACTATTATCTCATATCCAAAGTTATCATTTTGTATGTAGAAAATCAATCTGTAAAACATCATTCGCGTATTATATCATGTTATATTTTTATAAATGTTATATTAATAATATTTGTTATTTTGCTTATTGAGTGTCCATTCGGCAGCCGTAGCGTACGCGAAAATCGTATTTGTGTACAAAACAATAATATTATGGATCGGTACTACGGCCGCCGAATAGACCTCTTGTTTATTGACATATATCATAACCTGACCTAGTGCATCCATTGTACATACCTGTCTACGAGTTCGGATTTTCTCCCGGTCACTCTTGCACCTCGTTGTCTAAGCAATTTTTTAAGTTCCACTATTCTTAACTGTCCATAATCGGTCGACTTCGATGGATTTATATCGCCGGACATTTTGAACTTTGTACGACTACTCTCACATTATACACCAGTATACGAAAGACGTACTGCGCGCATGACATCAAACACGCTACGTCTGCCATCTCGCGGTCAATTCATGCGGGGTAAAATGCCTAATTGATGTTCGTCAGAGAGTGCCGAAGATGAATCTGCTCCTCGCCAGCTTCCTTCTGGAGCATTCTTCTGCGGGCAGTCCTTGGCGAAGTGTTTTCCCGAGCAGTTCCAACACTTTGGCAGAGGCTTCTCATTTTTTTCAGCCCTCTTGCCAGCCGCATTTATCTTCTTGGTACTCTCTTCCTCCTCGAAAGAAGCGGATTTGAAAGCGCATGAGCTGGCTACCGCTTCCGGTACCACACCTTCACGTAAGAAAAAAGGTGAACTCTCCACTAAGTATCAAACATCCACAGACCTCGTCTCGCTCTGCGTCGATGGCCTGGGCGAAAAGTGCCGCGTCGTCCTCGACGTGTTGCAGCTTCACGAATCTTCGAATGCTCGGACGTAGCAAACTGGTTATCGTGCCAATCTTCTCGGCCTCCGGATCGTTTGGTCGCAGTCGCTGAAACAGTCGGTACTTGTTCTCCAGGAACGAGCCGACGCTCTCTGTTGCTCCTTGCTTGTCGCCGTACAGCTTCGTGAGAAGTGCTGTGCGGATACTCGGAGAATCCCAGCGGCTGCGTATGAGGCTTTTATACTTCTCGTAGTCTACCTCCATGACCGCGTAGCACATCCACCATTCCTTTGCTTCGCCAAGCAATCCTTCTTGCAGAGTCGGTACTTTCTCGGCTTCGGCCAAGTCGTACGTTCGTACGTAGACATCGCATTTTTCGACGTACTTCTTCGGATCCTCGAAGTCCAGTCCGTGGAACTGCGGCACTGCTGGTCTCGTGTTCAACAGCGCTCGAGCGAACACTTCCCAATTTCCTAGCGGGTTGTTAATGATTCGCTCTTGCTGTAACGCAGACTCAAGTGTTAGCTCCTCGAGATTTCCCGCTTGCTGCTGTTGTTGATCCTTGATCTGCTGCTGCTCGTTGTTAAGTCCGGTCTCCTCGATGGACTGCTGGTGTTCTGTGGGCACCACTGGGTTTAACACTCCCAGAAGTGGTGAATCCTCTTTGCAACTTGCCGCAGCTCGACAGTGCTTGCGCGATGGCTTTCTCGGTATTGACTCCTTTCTCTGTGGGTTGGTTCGTGCGTCTGCACGACGTAGTCCTTTTCCTTGAGTCGACTACTGCCACACGTTGGGCCCGCCACTTGCTGAAAATCCGTCTTGATCGTTGACCTCGTTGTTGTTCTCGTCGGGTTTCCTGGATGCGGCCGTCGCAGCGTAGCGCTTGGGCGTTGCGCGAGTCGCTGGTGGCGACATTGCAGGCCGCTTGCTGGTTACACCGACCGCAAATATCGGCGACGTGCAGAACGCCTTATCCACGGCAGAAGGTCGAGCCGGCTCCAGACTCTTCTTCATCTTATTGAGGGCCGAAACGGCCTGGACCAGGCTCAGGGTGTACCTGGTCACCTCCTTGTGTAGGTTGCCCTTGCTCCCGACGAAGTCTGCAAGGCCACTCACAAGTCCTTCCATTCTTTTCCACTTCTCTTCGTAACTCCCGGTTGCAAAATCTGTGGGGGTCGGGAGCGGGGAATCCTTGGCTGGTAGCATAGAAACGCCAATGATTAAGCTCGTGGTGGCCGCCGCTATCATCTCGGGGGTGGACCCGATCCTCGTCGGTATCGTCGACAGCAAACTACTCCTCGTTCGGCTCTTCCGAATGTATCGTGTTGTAAACTGGTTTTTTTTTTGGAAAAAAATTTTTTTTCAATTTTTTTTCATGTATAAATGAAGGAATTTTTATACTTTTTTACGGTACAATGGAAGCAGAACAGCCAAGCTTTAATTTAAGACCAAAAAATAGAGATTTACCGAATATTATGAAAGTTAACGACTGAAAATGAAAAGTTGATTTTTTGCTTCCTCATAGAGGAAGTTATGTGATAGGCTTGAAAATAAGATTTGGAACCAGACGTCCTAGGACAATTTGGTTTACATATTTGAAACTACATTGAATTACCAACAAATGTCTGCATGTGTGTTTGTTTTTTCGGCTTTTTGGCTAAGATTTTTACATACAATTAATATTTAAATATTCCAAGTGGGTTGTACTTCTTCCAGAGGCCTATGAGATCAAACTAAACCTACTGGGCATGTTGTCTAGGTGTACAAAGTACCCTCAGTAAGTTTCGGCCAGATCCATGATCCGGAGCTGGGCTTGCAAAGTAGAACTTATGCAATGCATGAGCGTGTTAAAAGAGTGGACGTAGGACACACAGTGTTATGATAATTTTACTGTATTTTTAAATAGAATTTTCTATCTCTTTACTGTATCATTATTTGAAAATTTTGATTTTTTATTGAAATACAGCCATAGATTGATGAGATACACAGAAAATTTTTTCTCAATTTATATTTTATACTGATTTACTTACTTGAAGAAAAATAAATCTCAGATGATGTAAAAAATGTGGTTTTTTTCAGGCATTCTAACATAAAAATTGTCACAAGAGCTCTTTCCTGTAAGTCATCAGTCGTTCTTTGATTCTTATTCGTTTCAAGATTGTGTAACTTCAAGATATCTTGACATTCATCGTCAAATCCACCTTAAACATTATAATGAGAATTGTATTATTACACTTTGAGGAGTGAGGAGTGGGAGATACATTAAACCTTCAATTAAAAAAAATTGATTAAAAAGTATGGTAGTATAGTAAGTGAAAGGAAAACATTTTTTGGAACGTAAAATATGTATATTTAAAGTACAAATATCTTATACACATATCGTTTTTAAGCACCATATCTTGTGATGATGTTTCGGAGATCGGTAAATAATGAAAGAATGACAATTAATTGCGATTGATAAATATGGTGCACTGAGATTAATTGTTTGAACAAATGAAAATGAATAATTCGAACAAATTTGTTGTAAGATTGACTTTATTGCAAGAGCCTACACACGCCGTGGTGCTAATACAAACAAGTAGAGAATGAAGTAATAAAAGAGAACAAAATGAAAAGTATAACAATGGCGGCGACTTCGGCTTTTCAGCTCCTCTCGCTTCAGTCCTCAACGTTGTAGTGATGATCATCGACGCGCTCGTAATCGCTCAAATCTCTGCGCAGCTAGAGTGCCCCCACCGAAGTTGTTGTATTCGCGCAGTCAGTTGTGACGGAGCGTGTCAGTCATGGCTCGTCTTGAGGTTCTATCACACATGACTTCAACATTAATAATTAAAGTTATCATTACAAGGCAATAACTCGGAGCGCCACTGCATAAAAAGCATACAAACTCTTAGTGATATTATCCGTGGGACGCGAGTCCACCGTTTTGGGGCCCAGTAACGGAATATTGTTGCATCATTGTGGCATCTTTTTGGGTATTTTATCCGCAAGCCCCGATAAAGTCTAGGTCGCTTTTACTGTTATTTTATATTTTGAATATCGCTTTGGCCTTCCGTATCATATCCACGAGTGACTTATGAGTATTTTATTTATGTTTCATATACTCTGTCATCTCTTCAAATTTCTCGTCGAGAGTTGTCAGACGATTAGCGTTGTTGTCGTTAAGCTCCGATTGCAGTGACTCCTGGTCTGTGCATGTTTGATACTTAGTGGAGAGTTCACCTTTTTTCTTACGTGAAGGTGTGGTACCGGAAGCGGTAGCCAGCTCATGCGCTTTCAAATCCGCTTCTTTCAGCTTTTTAACTGAGTTCTCACTTCGTTCTGAGTAAAGGTATATGCTTGTTCTTTTTTTTCGTCTAAGTATATGCTCGATTAATCTGAATCTATACTAATACGGATAATACTAGCCCACCTCCGCTCTCTCGAGTTTCCCACCCCGAATGAAAGTGCTTAGCTCTCTGCAGAGTTTCCGGTAGGCATCATGCAATGCGACGAACTTGCCAAGCCGATTGACCAAAGCTGGTTAAGGACAGGCCGCACGTCTTGCCGACAGCGGAAGCCAACGATGATTTGGGTCACGTCACCAAGCAGCATCGTATCGCTTTTCTATGCAGGATCTCTTTTTGTTAGTTGGGTCGCAAATGGTATGGAGTCATTTTTTATAATTTTTTTTATTATAAAGTCGTTTTTTTGATGTGCAACATATATATTCGCGTTTGGTATGAGGGGTAAACCGTGAAAACCGAGCGTCTATCCGTCCGTCCGTCCGTCCGAGCGAGCGCAACTTTGGTAGTATGTCTATGGGTCATATCAGAAATGAGTTGATAGGTCCAAAAATGACCTATCAACTAAATGCATTTCTTAAAAGTACATGAAAAAACAAAACTTTTCATGTGTTTAAAAAGTGCCATGGTTCCGTCCTTCAAAATCTACAGCTGCTTAAAGTTAGAATCTGAAAACTAACTTTTTTCTCCATAAGCCCAATGTAGCTCTGAAAAATAAATCAAACATGGTATTTTTATGTATTTTTTGATAAGGAATTCATTGGTGATATGGCAAAAGTGATTCAGATACTCTTACACCATTAAAAATCAAAAAAATGCATTTTAGGCCCAAAATAGATGTGTTCGTCCTCTTGGATTTGCCTGAAATTAATAGAGTATCATTACAACATCAAAATAAAGTCATCTACCAAGTGGCACTATCGGTTGGCCAATATCGAGGAAGATATATACTATGAAATGTGGTTATCTTTCACTTTTACATCATGATAGTCTGAATGTCGACTATTGATACTGCCTAGAGCAATGAACTACAATAAACACTAATTTATCTTTTTAAAGTTCAATCACAAGTACTTTCTGCACAGAGTTCACACCTTATTCTTATGTAATCAATTAATAACTTCATTTATGCTAGATAAGTAATACTAGTATGCACTGTTTGGATTGAATATTACTTTAGCGTTTGTTTCATTCACAGTGGTATTAAATATGAACTCTGTGCAGAAAGTACTTGTGATTGAACTTTAAAAAGATAAATTAGTGTTTCTAGCTTGCTTTTAATGCAGTTCATTGCTCTAGGCAGTATTGATAGTCGACATTCAGACTATCATGATGTAAAAGTGAAAGATAACCACATTTCATAGTATATATCTTCCTCGATATTGGCCAACCGATAATGCCACTTGGTAGAGGACTTTATTTTGATGTTGTAATGATACTCTATTAATTTCAGGCAAATCCAAGAGGACGAACACATCTATTTTGGGCCTAAAATGCATTTTTTTGATTTTTAATGGTGTAAGAGTATCTGAATCACTTTTGCCATATCACCAATGAATTCCTTATCAAAAAATACATAAAAATACCATGTTTGATTTATTTTTCAGAGCTACATTGGGCTTATGGAGAAAAAAGTTAGTTTTCAGATTCTAACTTTGAGCAGCTGTAGATTTTGAAGGACGGAACCATGGCACTTTTTAAACACATGAAAAGTTTTGTTTTTTCATGTACTTTTAAGAAATGCATTTAGTTGATAGGTCATTTTTGGACCTATCAACTCATTTCTGATATGACCCCTATACAACGTCGGTTTGCTGTCTATGCATATACGTCGCGAGACTACGCACTATCATGCACGTTGTCAATTTTGATATTTATTACTGCATGTATTTTTTTTCTTCTCCACCCCATTCGGACACTCACCGGTATCCGCCGCTAGGCATTGCTCCGTTGAGGCCGGGGTTAGTTGAGCATTTCTGCTACTTCTATGTTAGTCGTTGTTTTCCGTACATCCCCCATAGATCGCATAGTGGTATGCGATGATTAGCGGTTCAGGGACTCATCTTTTTCAACTTGGTGAACCTCCTATCCTGCGCGATGCCATCTTTCGATTGTCGTATCCCCTTTTTCAGAGCCGTCTATTGCGTGGTCACACATGGCTGGCATCTCCTCGCTTCTGCCGCCGATGGCAAGTGCCCGATTTGCTCTGTTGGCTACATCTTGTGAGTGTGGTTCTCGCTTCAGGCGTCATCATGCACTCCAGCGGAGCCTTGGCTCCCGCATCCAGCGCTTCTGACTTCATCATGGGAGTGTTATGTTCCATCTATTGCCAGCCTTGTGAGTCCTCGCCTCGGGCTCCTACTTATGGTTATCCTATCGCTTCCAGCTCGCGCAGTGATCGAGTTTTTTTTACCGCTTCGGAGGCTGATGACTCAGAAGGCTGTAACTTGGCATCTACTGGACCGATTTCCTTTCAAAACCCCTTAAAATTTTTGTTTTTTGATGTACTTTCGTTTGAACTGAGTTGCCACGTTGCTTTACTAATTCATCTCAGCAAAAAACGCGTATAAACAAATGGAAAGTACGTCGGAGCCATAAAATTATGTTTATACACGCCTACAGACTGCATTATAAACAATTTAACTAACATAAAAATTATGTTACATCATTCTGTAGGTTATTACCTTTAAAATGAGATGTCGACGAGCTCGATCGCACTAATACGAGCCAAGTTACAGAGGTTGAAAGATGAAAAAAGACGTATTTCTAGGAATTTTACACTAATTATTGCATAACTTTTTTCTAGTGGGTGGATTTTCAATTAATTTAATGGAATTTCTTTGTTTTTCAAAGACGAATGAAATAAAAACAAATTGTTTTAATCTATCTTCAATATTTTACAAGATATAGATGTTTAAACAATTAATTTGTTTATAAAAAAAAATTGACCAGGAATTCGGCCTGGTGACATTCAAATTCGATTTCAGCGACCCAAAAAACATAGAAATCTGTCAACTTGCCGAGGGGATCTCGCAAGTTCACTCAAATGTTACCAGCGCCCGGACTAAACCGCTCAATGCACTTAATTTATATTATAATTCATCAATAAATAATTTGATAAAAATGTACTTTGGAAACGGGATTTCCAATGAAAAATCTAAACAAAAAACAAATTAAAAATTGAAAAAATTAAAAAAATTTTTTTTTTAAATCAGCTGTTTATGAACAGCTGCAAGATGTGAAACATCTTCGTCAATTAATTAAAGAAAATTAACTAATTAAAAAAAACTAAACAAGATCCAAAAACATGAATCAATAATCGAAACAAAAAACCAAACTAGAAACTAAAAAACAAAAAACCCAACTAGAAACTAAAAAAACAAAAAACCAAACTAGAAACTATTTTAAAAAAGGTTATTTTTAAAAAAGATTAATTTCATAGAAGAATCATTCGAAATATTTAATTATTATAAATTATCGGACGCCTCCACAAACTTGCGAGAGATCTCTGATGAGGATCCCTTGAAGGTCGTCGCATTGTCCGAGAATATCTTCCTACTAACGCATCGTCGTGCAGTGAAACGAGAATACGCTGCCAAAAAAGCCTCCGTCGTCAAATCGGACACGACTTCAATATAAACAGCCTTATAAACCATACACACGAATTTGGCGATGTAACCTTTGTTTGTGATGGCCTTACAACGCTCTGAGAATAATACCGGAAAAAGTCCTGCATCGTCCAGACTCGCGAGTTAGAAAACTCGCTGTAGCGTGAGTCGTTTGACGTGAGTCATCTGCTGCTGTCCAGTCTTGCTCTTAAACCTCGTGCACTTTACGCAGCGGCGGCACACACCAGTCACAAGTCTTCGCATGTCCGTAATCCAAAAACTCAAGTTCGAGAGTAGTAGCTGTACTACTCCGTGAAGTATAATTATATGTTTTTTTTTACCAGTCACTTTCTTATTTCATCACTGCTTGGCAAAATGACGGGATGGCGCTCGCTAAAAAAGGTGGTGCATTATGCAATCTGCCACTAAGCCGAACAAAACTTTTCTCGTACATGAATGGAGTCAAGCCGAACCGACTGCTTCGCTTCATGAGGGTTTTCCTTGCTTCAAGAGCCGTATTTCTTCGAAGAAACTTCGTTGTTGAATCAATATCTTTATATTGAAGCCGCTCGCGCCAAATTCATCTTGGCGACCGTTAGGTAAGTATATAAAATGTTAATTGGAAGGAAGGATGAGCAAAACACAATTTGATTCGTCTAGAAAGAAGAGTATTTTATTTAATAAATGAATAATAAAATTCAAGATTGCACGTGGCGAATACTAACCTAGAAAGAAGAGAATCGATAATTAAATGTTTGTGCTTCCTCTTCTCTTTACAATTAAATTTACAATTAAACTAATTAATCAAATCAATTTTTTTAATGACTTTAACAAACTAACTTAATAAATTTTTATTAATAAGAATTATCTTGATGTTTCTTTTGTGTTGATATTTTAACTTTAATAATTTTATAATTTTACGACGAATTCCAAGAAACTCGCTTTCTCCTTTTCCTCTTCTGCTACTTGGCTGTGGTGACATCTAGTCCACCTGTGTGTAAGCGTGTACTACACATGTAACAGGTATCAGTTTTGTTATATGATGTAGACCTTTGGATCTCCTTCCGGTGTTTAGTTTGAAAATTGATTCCGAAATCTTTTCTTCTATCTCGAAGGGTCCAATTCTAATTTCGTCCATTTTCTTTCTGTTCAGTTTATTGCCATTTGTAACATATACCATATCCCCTTTTTTAAAGTCTCGCATTACTCTATTTTTATCGAAGAGGGATTTATTATATTTGTGCGATTTATTTGATCTGAGCAGTGCTATTTTTCGGTCTTGCTCCAGATTTTTATAACCGTTACTTACAAGTTTTAATTCCGGGGGTAGTAAATCCGTAGATTCACCGTTCATTAAATATAAAGGAGAGAATCCTGTTGTGGTGTGGATCGTTTTGTTATATGTGTCGACACATACTTCTGCGATTTTAGACCAAGCCTTTCGTTTCTTGTCGCTGTTCAGCATACATCTAATTTTATTTACCAGGGTCTGATTCAGTCTTTCGTTTAGGCCGTTGGAGAAAGGAGAATCTATTGCTGTAAAAATTAATTCAATTTTTCTCTCCTTGAGGTAATTGGTGAATTCTTTCGAATTGATCGCTGGAAATTGGTCTGCAAGCAGTAATTCTATCTTATTCTCTTCTGGAACTTTTTTTAATAATTTTATAAAGTCTTGTGCCAACTGGTTTTTAGAACATAAAATATACGCAAATCGGGTGAAGTGATCAACTAATAAATGTAGGTAGCGTTTAGTAGATCTTTGTCCACCAAATCCGCCAATTGTGTCCAGGGACATTATTTGGAAGGGCTTTTCTGCAGGGCCCAAACGTGACATCAATCCGAATTTTTTGTTTAATCTTGTTTTATTTTTTATACAGATGTCGCAACTTTTGCATATCCGTTCGATATTTTTTGATAAGTTTGGTGCTGTGTAAAAAGGCTTTATTTTCATTTCCATTTGGTTGATCCCGATGTGACAGAAGTTTTCGTGAGTAGCTTTTATTAATGTTTTGCTATATTCTTCACTTAAAACTATCTTCTTTTTATTTTTGTTCTGTCTGTAATAGATGTTATTTTCTATAATATAGTGATCCTTAATTTTATTATTGTTATTCTTTAATTTAATATTACTTTCTTGGTCGTCTGTAATTTCTCTCATGGTTATCAAATTTACTGTTTTTATCTTGTCCTCTTGGTTTTCATAGTGTTCGTAAACCGGATTTCTGCTAAGGCAATCCGCTTCGGTATTTTCTTTGCCTGGATTGTAAATGATTTTAAAGTTATATTGAGATAGGTAGAGAGTCATGTCTCCTAATTCATCATCTGTTCTATTTTTAACATTTAAATTTTCTAAAGGTTTGTGGTCTGTATACACGGTGAACGTGTTACCAATCAGCCAGTGTTGCCAAAACTTTAAACTTTCTTTTATTGCTAGGCATTCAAGAAAAATTGCCTTTTTCTTTTTTTGTGAATCGCTTAATTTTTTTGAAAAGTACGCGACAGGTTTTAGCGAGCTATCATTTTGAGTTTGTTTTAGAATCGCACCGATTCCTTTAATACTTGCGTCCGTATAAATAAAGGTTTGAGCTTTTTGATTATAGATAGCCAGAATTGGTTTCGAGCATAGATATTCTCTCACTTTATTGAAGGCCTCGTTGCAGTCATTAGACCACATGAATTTCACGTTCTTCCTTAGTAGGTTGTGCAGTGGATCAAGTACTATTGAGACGTTCGGTATATATTTTCCATAAAAATTTATTTTACCAAGGAATTGACGTATTTGTTTTTTATTTTGAGGTATTGGAAAGTCTACAATTGACTTTAAATTGTCTTTCAAAGGGGTTATCGTATTTTCTGTGATGATGTGGCCCAAATATTTGACAGAATTAGCTGCGAATTTGCATTTTGTCAGCTTTAAGCGGAAGCCTTCCTTTGCTATCGCGTCCAAAAGTAATTCTAGATGTACTAAATGTTCTTCGAACGACTTCGAGAATATCATTATGTCGTCTACGTAATTTACGACGAATTCTGACAAGTTATATTTCCTAATTATATTTACCAGAATCCGTTGAAAAAAGGCTGGCGAAGTCTTTAATCCGAAAGGCAAGCAAGTCCATTGGTAGTGGCCCTCTTGCGTCACAAATCCAGTTTTATATCTATCTCTGACTCTTAAAGGTATGGACCAAAAAGCCGAATTGATGTCTAGCGTTGTGAAGAACTTACAGTCAATTGTTTTGATCATCAAATCTTCAATTAAAGGGAAAGGTTGTGCTTGAGGTACTATTAGTTTATTTATATCTCTAAAATCAATGCATAATCTACTTCTCTTCCCTTCATCTCTTTTGTAAGCCAATGTGACTGGTGCGGCGAATGGACTGTAAGATTCCTCGATTAAGTTATGTTTTAGTAATTGAGCTACTTGTTTTTCAATTTCAGCTTTGTCCTCTATTGAACATCTGTAGGGTCGCTTATAACAATATTTATCTATCTGTAGATCTATAAATGCTTCATAATTTTGAACTTTACCTACATCGTATTTGTCTTTCGCAAATATATTGTTGTAGTTTTCTAATAATTTTTGTATTTTTTGTGATTGACTAGTGTTTAAATGTTCAATATCAATATTGAATTCATTTGTATTGATACCTTCATTAAAGTTCACTTGGAGTTTGTCTAATATATTTTTTTCTTCATTATTTATAATTTTAATTTCTTTTTTATTTTTTTTCAGAACATCGTCCTCACTTGTATTTAGCTTTACATGTTTTTGTAGTCGGATATTTAGATTCTCATCATGAGTCAACCCGAATTTATGTATTGTATCTAGTCCTAATATCATATCGTGATTGAATTCTTCATCGTTGTATAAAAATGCATTAATTTCTTCTTGGACGTTCAATATATTTGCTTTTAATTTTATCAATCCCTTTGTTTTACCCCTACCACTGATTGTTTTTATGGAGTTATTGAAGTTCCCTAAATTCTTTATTTTTACTAATTTTGAGTTGATTAGTGTAATATTTGAGCCAGGGTCATATACACCTATACATTCAAAGTTCTCGTTTAATACTACTTTAACTTTAATCAGTGGAGGGAAATTTAGTTTTTTGGATTTTCTGTATTTTCAATTTCTATTAAGGTGTTGGCCATTCTATCATTTTTATTATCTTTGAACCAACAGATCTCTTCTGGGTGGAATCTATTACTTTTTCTTTTACTCTCACATATCTTACATGGTTGTTTAAAATTTATTTTTGAATCAAATTTTGTTGTCTTAAATTTATTATCATTCCCTTTATTCGATTTTTTTTCTATATTTTCAAATTTTCTTAGCTCACTGAACAATGCTGTTGGCGTTGTGGTATCTTGTCTATCAATTCTGTTTCTGATGTGTGTTGGTATTCCATCGGCAATCAGATCCACTAAGGTTCTTTGGTCCATTTTATTATTTGATTCTAATAGTAGATGTTCTTTTTTTAGAGCGTACTCTAAAATTGACCCTTTGAAGTATTTATAGTTCAATGCGTAAGTTACTGAGGACCAACCTTTGTCCGCAAATGATTGTAGAAAATTTTCTTTCCATACACTCCATTCAGAATTTAAAGTATATTTAATTAACATAGAACCAAACCAATCCTTTACTGAGTCATCTAAGAATAATCTGAGTGCTTGAATTTTCTCATCATCTTCATCGATGTTCAATCTGTCGCATTCTTTTTCATACATTTGTAACCATTGGTTTGCATTCATTTTCTTATTTTCAAATTTATCAAGAACAAACTTTTCACACAATTTAATTAGATTTCTGTTTTTATTATCTTTTTGCTCGTCTTCTCTTTCACATAGTCTTTCCAGTAACTTCACTAAGGCGTTGTCTGCATATTGTGAGGATGTGCTTTGTTGATCTTCTTTTGATATGGGAATCTCCTCTAATAAGTAATCGTTCATCGACATATTTTCACTTTCATCTACATAGATTTTTAAAACATTTTCAGGTAGCCTAATCCACACGTTTCTATATTGGCCACGTCGTTTTAAAGTGTTTGCTATTCTCTTAAATTCTGGGAGTTTAATTAACTCAGTATGTAATTTAGCAGGCCAATACTCTTTAGGTATTGCAAACTTTTTCCCCTGTTCATCTGTTATAGATGTAATTGCGACGATACTGGACTTAGGGTCTTCGTCAGCGACAACCTCACATGCAATTTGAAATCTAGCCATGATTCCAACTATCTGTAGAGTTTCACACACTTGATAATTATCGATTTATAAGATGTTAATTGGAAGGAAGGATGAGCAAAACACAATTTGATTCGTCTAGAAAGAAGAGTATTTTATTAAAAAAATGAATAATAAAATTCAAGATTGCACGTGGCGAATACTAACCTAGAAAGAAGAGAATCGATAATTAAATGTTTGTGCTTCCTCTTCTCTTTACAATTAAATTTACAATTAAACTAATTAATCAAATCAATTTTTTTAATGACTTTAACAAACTAACTTAATAAATTTTTATTAATAAGAATTATCTTGATGTTTCTTTTGTGTTGATATTTTAACTTTAATAATTTTATAATTTTACGACGAATTCCAAGAAACTCGCTTTCTCCTTTTCCTCTTCTGCTACTTGGCTGTGGTGACATCTAGTCCACCTGTGTGTAAGCGTGTACTACACATGGCTTACAAGTATACCGCAAGTTCAATAAAGATTTCGACCTAACCCTGATGAGCCAGCGTTCGCAGTAGCCCAAAATCCGCAACATTTTTATAAAGCGCGATATTCTTCATAGTCTTGAGTACACATCTATGACGCGATGGCCACGTCGTGTCCTCGTTGATGCTGGCTGCCGCTCTTAGCGCGCCGAAAAAAAACTTAAAAAAGTGCTTATGCGTGGGCAGTTGAGTATGCTGGCCGCGACTTGAGTTGCGCCTGTGATACGGATGTCGATGGTGTGTTTTTTTTTTTTTTTTTTTTTTTTTTTTTTTTTTTTTTTTTTTTTTTTTTTTTTTTTTTTTTTTTTTTTTTTTTTTTTTTTTTTTTTTTTTTTTTTTTTTTTTTTTTTTTTTTTTTTTTTTTTTTTTTTTTTTTTTTTTTTTTTTTTTTTTTTTTTTTTTTTTTTTTTTTTTTTTTTTTTTTTTTTTTTTTTTTTTTTTTTTTTTTTTTTTTTTTTTTTTTTTTTTTTTTTTTTTTTTTTTTTTTTTTTTTTTTTTTTTTTTTTTTTTTTTTTTTTTTTTTTTTTTTTTTTTTTTTTTTTTTTTTTTTTTTTTTTTTTTTTTTTTTTTTTTTTTTTTTTTTTTTTTTTTTTTTTTTTTTTTTTTTTTTTTTTTTTTTTTTTTTTTTTTTTTTTTTTTTTTTTTTTTTTTTTTTTTTTTTTTTTTTTTTTTTTTTTTTTTTTTTTTTTTTTTTTTTTTTTTTTTTTTTTTTTTTTTTTTTTTTTTTTTTTTTTTTTTTTTTTTTTTTTTTTTTTTTTTTTTTTTTTTTTTTTTTTTTTTTTTTTTTTTTTTTTTTTTTTTTTTTTTTTTTTTTTTTTTTTTTTTTTTTTTTTTTTTTTTTTTTTTTTTTTTTTTTTTTTTTTTTTTTTTTTTTTTTTTTTTTTTTTTTTTTTTTTTTTTTTTTTTTTTTTTTTTTTTTTTTTTTTTTTTTTTTTTTTTTTTTTTTTTTTTTTTTTTTTTTTTTTTTTTTTTTTTTTTTTTTTTTTTTTTTTTTTTTTTTTTTTTTTTTTTTTTTTTTTTTTTTTTTTTTTTTTTTTTTTTTTTTTTTTTTNGTGTGTGTGTGTGTGTGTGTGTGTGTGTGTGTGTGTGTGTGTGTGTGTGTTTATAGGTGTGCGAACTTGCTGCGGCTCGAAGCGCGCGAGCTTCACTAGTGTGTGTGTATATGCATGAGCGAACTGCGACTTGGGCGCGCTGGCAATACATACTATTAGTGCGAGAAAGAGCTTTCCGGCCTTTGCGCAGCGGTTGAGCGTCGATCACGTCGAAGTGAGTCAGGAGTGTTGGTTTACAAGCTCGGCGGCGCGAGTAGTGGCAACCAGCAGCGAGCGATCACGAGCGACAAGAGAGCGCTGAGTTCAAGCGCACAGATCGGGCATTCGAGTCCCAGCAGCTCAAGAGAAAAAATCGCAAATTTCAGCAACGTTAAATAAGTGTAAGGGTTCGGTAAAGTATATTATGTGTGTGTTTTACGCTTGAGAGTACTCACGTAAGCGTAGTTGTGTGTTTTTTTTTTTTTTTTTGGACGTGGGCAGAGTGAACTCTGCAGCCAGTGGCCCTTCGAAACGAGTACCCCACTAGAAACCGTCGTTAAACATTACTTCGGTGGGGACTCTATAGAGCTTCTCTGCTACGTCTGTCTCTTTTCCGTACATCCCCCGTCCACCTTGCGGTGATTAGGGGTTCGGGAACCAGAAGCGTCGTTTTCATCTTTTTCCTACAGCATCATATGGATTGTTTTTTTTTTACACCTCTTGCGCCTCTTGTCTCAGGTTAGTGACGACTGATTGCGCAAAGGAAGCTACCGCCAGCCAGTTGCCTACGGTCTCGAGCATGAGCCGGACGATGTTTTCCAGCTCGATTTCTTCTTGGAGGACTTGTTGAAGTCTCTCCCTCTCTTTGTGGAATCGCGGGCAGTGAAAGAACACATGTTCCACGTCTTTTATCGTGCTTGGACAGGCTGGGCAGAGAGCGCTTGGGGTGTTATTATAGCGCTGGCTATGGCTTTTGAAGTAGCCGTGCCCGGACAGGAGTTGCGTGAGATAGTAGCCCACTTCTCCATGTCCCCTCTCTACCCATTCTGCGATGTTCGGAATCAGCCGGTGTGTCCATCGGCCGTTTGGGGCCCGATCCCATCGGTTCTGCCACTTTCTCAGCGTCTCTCTTCTTTCTTCTTCCTTGACGTCCTCCGGTCGGCGCTGTTATATGCGCGCACGCTCATCCGCCAGTGGGGTCAGCGGAGGTACGCCGGCTATCACGTACGTTGCGTCGTATGAAACGTGTGGTAGACCGCTGATCGCGCGCAGGCAGAATCGTCGGTGTACAGCCTCTGTTTGACGGATGTAGGCCTGTGTCTTCGTCGCACATCTCCAGATGGGCGCTCCATACATGAGGATCGAGTCGATGACATGAGCATAGAGTTTTCGTCGGCTACTTCTGGGCCCACCAATGTTGGGCATGATCTTCGCGAGGGCTCCAGCCAAACTTGCTGCCTTTTCGCTGACGGTTCGGAGGTGTTGGTCGAACCTCAGCGTGGAGTCAATGTGTAGGCCCAGGTACACTGAAAAAACGAACACTGTTATGAGCACTGAAACCGACTTAGTAAACAAGCCAACGCAGCGCTTTAGTAGCCACTACCAAATCTTTCAGTAGAGCGCTCTATAGTCAGGTTACGGTAACGTTTACTGATTCGACGTGGTATATGTAAGACAAACGCAAAGCGCAACCGGTGATATCAGCAGACAGCAGAGAATAAATTTTTACAAGTAATTCAAGTTTAGTGCTAAACGAAAAAGATGGATGATTTTACAAAAAATCTGCTTACCAGCTGAACCTTAGAAAACTTCATAGCTAGATTTCAAAGTAAGTTAATATTCTTTATTTTTATTAACCTCTAAACTTGTATGTTTGTATAAAAGTAAGTTTGGGTTGGTGTTGAAATCAGTTCCTTTGTATGCATGGATGAAAAATTGTGCATTTCAGAAGCTGGTGTGGACGAGGAAGTTATGCATGACATAAGTGATGAAATGTTGAATGATTTATTTCATTCTGATGAATGCGGCTTCAGACAAAAATTCATTAAAAGACGTATGCTGTAGAAAGTAAATTGTAGTCCCCACACTCTTCAACTTCTCGTTCCCGATCAAACATCTGTGGACTCGACATCTCTTGACATTTCCCTTAACAACATGTCCAATACGTTTAACAGCACATCTTTTAATAACCCTGGTTTTAGCGAAGAAGTAAATCTATCTCCTATAAATATTTCTACAATTAGAGAATGTGAAGGTGCTTGTATGTTGACAATTATATATAATATTATTACTACCAAATTGAGGTGATCTGTGCCCAAGCCCGAAATTCAACCTTCATTCTACCTTTATTTCATCTTTAGTTTGATGTTCTTGAGCTTTTTAGAGAAATATTTACTAGTATAGTTATAAATAATATAGTAGATTTTTCAAAAAACTTATTTGTAAACTTGAATTTTGGACTGGGGTACAGATCTCCTTGAGCACGTCAATATGTATGATTTTCATGAGTGTATTTTTTATTAGTACCAAAAAAAAGTGTACGTGAATTGTTGAATACTACTGCAAGGGGTGAAATAGTAATGAATAAATTAAAAAAAAATAAGACTATAAATGATAGAAATTTGGCTACTTTAATTATTCATTATGAGTTTGATTTTGAGAAGACGCATAGGTAAACTAAATAATATATCATTGATTGTAATTCTCTTCTTCTGGCTATGGGCTATATCGCTTCCACTGACCCCCCCCCCCCCCCCCCCCCC